>NC_056628.2:63571270-63871270 GCF_002870075.4 Lactuca sativa
TATGATTTTCGATACTAATGGTCAAGTAATTAATTATATATATAAGCAAGGCTTAATAGTACTAATAATAACAATAATTAAAATAAATCAATTTACTTAGATTAATAAGGAAATTTTCCTTATTTTCAGAAATTATATATGTTAAGAGAATTAAGGATGAGGGTGTTTTATGCCAATAGACCAAACCTCGAGGACCAAAGCTTCCATTTCTATAAATTAATCATTTGTCGCTTTCCTTTAAGGACGAGAGGCGCATGCTGTCTTCTTCCACAATTGGAACCTGCCAAAACCCTACTCTCTTGATAAAGATTCAATCCCTCCTAGAAACTAAAATTGCCACTAATAGAATTTTTTTATTTTGGGAAAATTTCAAAAAATAGACAGAAAAAATCAAAATTTCAGATATACACATGGATTTCGCAGAGGTGAGCTCCGAAGGCTCCGTCGAATCAACTTAATCTCCGAGGAATCGATGTGAATAAAAAAATTCTCAAGATCCATTTCGCAGAATTACCTTCGAGGAATAAAGTCATTCCGCAGAGATAGCTCCGAGGAATGGATCTTCATTTTTTGTTCACATCGATTCTTCGAGGCTTATACTTATTCTCCAATTAATTATTTTCAAAAAAACATTATGATGTTATGAAATTTTGTTGACAATGTTTGGAATGAATGTGAAGTGGAAAAAAAATTAGTCTTCTAATTGGAGATCTTTGTATAAAAAAACCAGTGATGGACCTTAGTGGGGCATTTGGGGTCCCGGGTCACTGCTCAATTTCTGGCACGCAGTGTAATTTTTTTTTCCTAATAGGTGCACCTGCTTCATGTACGAGAGACACCCTTACTAAAACAGTCTGCATCCGCCACTGAAAAGAACTATGGGAGGTGGAAAAAAAATTCTGAACTCGAAGGTAGCTCCGCGGAATGTATCTTCAGATTTTTTTTTGTCACATCAATTCCTCCGAGATTAAGTTGATTCCGTGGAGCCCTTGGAACTTATTTCCACGAAATCCATTTCTATACCTGAAAATCTGATTTTTTTGTGTCTATATTTTAAAATTCCTCCCAAAACAATGTTTATTAGTGGTAATTTCCCTGTAAACTAACTCTAGCAATTGATTTAAGGGTGCGTGTTATGTGCGGCTGAAGAGAGAGGAGAAAGGTCAAGGACAAACGTGACGCCGTTATTGAAGGTACTGGTAGCCTCTTCCGGTGGTTTTGTCGGCATTGGAGCTGAGAGAAAGGGGCAATGTTATGGAAAAATAAAAGAAGAATATTCAAAGTCGTTAGTTGCTTGGTTTTGATGCTCCAAAAGAATGATTTCACTAAGAACTTCCGGCAAGATCTTGATCTATGGGGTTCACCGCAGCTTAGCTTTGGGTGATGGCAAGTTAGCTTGGGAGCTACGATTTACATCAGAAATGGTTCGGAGAAGGCTGGCCTACCTTGAGTTTTCACAATAGGTAAGTGAGTGTGTGGATGTGCAAAGGTCTCTATGAGAACTCCGTTCATAAAGTTGTTGCTTCGATCTATACCTTGTCACAGGCTAATCTGTCGAGGTTTGACCACATCGATGGCTTTTTGGCAGGAAACATTTTATGAGTTCTGAGAATCTTCTTGGTCAAATGACAAATGCTAATGCATTGAATAATAAGAAAATGGGCATGGACTTAAAGCATGTGTTAACTCCTAGACGGGACATAGTGTGGTACTCATCCTTTTCTTAAATCATATTAAATACAAATCCTATAACCCTATGTATAAGCATTTGTACAATATATAGGTTATGCATACGTAACTTTTAGGCTCAATCTTTATACATTTAAAGGTTTATGTATGTTTATTGTTTATAAGAATCAATCGAAAGACAAGGGATGATTTATTAAAATTAAAGTTTAGCAAGTTAATTTTCAAGATAATTTTTGGAGCTTTTACGCATTGTCAATTTTGTAACGATAATATGAAACATGGTTATAATTGTTGATAATATAGGTTCTAAAATAGAAAATTAAGGAAATAAATGTCGTTATAAATCTTCCAATAGAAATTAGTATGTTTACATGAGTTTAATTCAATAATAATGTCTAGTTTATCCCCTTAGAAATGGTAAATCGACCCACTAACCAAATGCTATAGGGATGATAAAAGTGAATAAAAAGTATCATATGAAGTATTAACAAAATACTTGAAATATGAGCCAAGTAAGAATTATTAATATAATTGTAGGTATTCAGAGAGCTGAGAATTCATCTTAGACACTTTAGTGGTTTTATCTTATATTTTGCTATTTCAAGTGAGTTCACTTACTATGTAGATTATATGTTATATGTCACCTAGACTAGAGATAGACATCTTGGAGGGAATCTAGAAGAATCATGACCATAACAGACCTCTTCTAGGAAATGGTCAAGACCATGATAGGCCGATCAGAAGGAAGTGATCAATACATGTAGATTAGTGATAGACCACTCCAAGGGAATCTAGTGATCGTGATCATTAATGTTAGCATGATAATAGGTTTACGTTTCACTTATATGTCTCTGTGTTTAGTCATATATCTATGTGTTAGGTTATATGCTTATGTGTTCTGTTATACATTTATGTTTAAGTTTCATAATCCATATCATTTATATTGTGATTAAATGTTTTGATTACTCACTAAGTGGTAGCCTTATAGTTGCCACTTTACGTTTTTAGTTGTAGGTTCTTCAAGATCGAAAGGCAAGGAGTTGGTATGATTTTGGGATGTTACAATAATTGTTATGTTTTAGGATTTTAAAAAAAAATGAATGACGCTAACCAATTCACTAAAGTCAAATTCTCTAATGAATAATATTTATCATTAACCAATGGATTTTTAAGGCACTTAATCAATTAAATGAAAAAACTAGAGATCAATTTATCCATGTTCACTTCTACTAATATAACTTGATATCACCATTAAATTTCATCATTATTAAATAAAAAACTAATAAAGATAATGACACATGCACCATAGAACAATAATGCAACAAAGTTAAAGAAAACAATTAAACCCTACAACATAATTCCACAAGCGTAATACTACAACTTTAGATGCTTGTTACACACTACACTTCTAAATATACCTTTTGTCTAAAATGGAAAATAAGGAAAAATAAACTCAAAAAAGTCAGATTTGTACGAAGATCTGCTTCTAACAAGTACCCCCATATACCAAGATCAATTTCTTCCTCAAATTTCATCATCTATTACTAATATTGATGGAACATTAACTAAAATCAGAGCAAACACTGGTTTCAGATACTAGGCATCTGCTAAAAAACATTGGCATTGTTAGGAAAACAAACAATATTTGTCAAGACTCAGAACAAATCTGATGCCAATTGCCAAGTTCCGATGACTCTTATTAGGAAGTGACGCGGATAACACACGACAATAAAAGCACACAAAGACACAATATTTACGTGGTTCGGTCAAGGAGACCTACGTCCACAGGCATGAGGGGAGTATTCTTTATTCACAGAGTTCTCAAATAGAGATTACAAGTATAACTAGCATAGATTCATCCTACTCACTAAGGATACAAAACAGATAAGACAAATGACTTAGGATGCATCCCTATTTATATTTGAAGGATCAGACCTAAAACCCTAATGGACCAATCCCATTAGCCTATAGGCCCATGAATGGGGTCAACCAATCACAATCCGCTATGCAACAAATTCTGGAACATTCATCCTTGCATGAGCATCAACAACAAACATGACGAAGCATCATGATCCGTAATGGAACATCATGATGCAAGAGTGGCATATCATGATCACCATGTCATATCAACCATCATGGTGGCGCATCAAGCAATAATCCTTGAGCATCTTCAAATCCCGAGCTTCCTTGAACAATCTTGATCATCATAGGGGCACATCCTTGCATCAAGGGATACCTTGGCATATTAATGAATCAAGTGGCACATCCTTGCATCAAGATGGCGCATCAGGCATGTGATTAGCGCTTCTTATGCAAGGAATGATGCTTCTTCTCAAGGGATGACACTTCTTCCTTATGAGTGGCACTTCTAGAACCATAGTGATTCTTCTTCCTTCAAGGTGACGCTTCTTCCTCCAGAATGGTGCTTCTACCTCAAGAATGACGCTTCTAGAACCATAGTGGCACTTCTACCTTCAAAGTGGCGCTTCTTCCTCTAGAATGGCATATCTAGATAATGATTGTCGCTTCCACATTATGGATGGCACTTCTTTATCCATAATGGCATTTCCACCTCATGAATGTCATATCCTGTCACTTGGTGGCATATCCTGTCACTTGATGGCATATCATGTCACTTGGTGACATATCAAGTCACTTCGTGGAATATTATGTCACTTTGTGGCATATCAAATCACTTGGTGGCATATCAGGTTTCAGTAGTGGTGCACCTTGACTTCTAAGTGGCGTATCCAAACATAGGATGACCCATCTTGATCATATATGGCGCATCCATGCACCGAGATGCTCCATTCCACTTCTATGTGCTTCATACCCCCTTTTAGAAGATTCTTTACTTTGTCACTTTATCCATTCCTTTTTCAGGAGATTCATCCCTTTCTCAGATGATCCTTTCCTTTGTCACATGCTCCATGAATCCAAGTGTTCCATTGATTTCTAAGTGCTCCATTGAACTCAAATGCTCCATACGCATGTTGCGAATGCTCAAGCCACATTTAACAATATCCACATTGACTCGAGCATCCTCTGAACTTCACCTTAAGTAAGAACTTCCTCTCCCTTCCTGCCATCACGCCCCGAATAGGCTTACCTCCTATGAAAATCAACCAAGTCCAAGCAAAGCTTGGACTTCTTTCTAGGAAACGACCTTGTCACTATGTCTTCCGGATTCTCCTTGGCACCAAACTTTTGAATGCATAACCTCTCATAGAACATGATAGGTTTCTCCACCTTGAAAAGAAGACTTTAAACAAGACCAATCGCCAATGATCTTCTAATCTCCTGATCATTTTCATGGTAAAAATCTATCAATCCAACCAAGTCCGTATGACGTGCATTTGCACCATCCACCAGAAAACGTCAAGCATTCCCTTCAAGTGTCGTAAGATCCACTTGACCACCTGCTAATGATCTTTTCCCCGATTGCCTCGAACCAACAAAGAAGTACCAACATGTTTGGACTAATCACGATAGAATAACCGCAAGACTTTCTAAATGTATTGAGAAATGTATAACCACCCTACTCTTCTATAACTCTGAATCTCCATCCTTGTTAACTTCTTTTCAACTCCTAAATTATTCATCACAAACTCATTCTCCAAACTCTTCTTTAGGTTATCTTTCTTGGAATCAACATCATCAGGCATTTCTTCCTTTGGTTGATCAAGGGATTCGTCACATCAATGTTGTTCCATTCCACCCATATGTTCTTCATTTATTACAAAACTATTTCGGGTTTCTGTTACAAACTCCACCTTCTGGGTAGCACCCTGATCGTTCCCCGCAAGAGTTGTACCACATCCTCTATGGTTACACATAGCAGATTCAAAGGTCACATCTCTTCTAATAACAAGTTTTGGAGTCTTTCCTTCTTTTGTACACCACAAGCGATGACCTTTCCCTCCAGATGCATATCCTAGATGTAATGCTCGCAGATTCGGGCTAATCAATTCAAAGATAATAAGCATTAAAAATTACTTTTTTATAAAATATTATTTCGAATAAATAATCTTAACCAAAGTATAGTATATGTGTGACATCCCCAATTTCACGGCCAGAAAAGACCGATTTGTTTATGCTTTGTTTTTAAAATCAGAGTAATCTTTTACAGAAAACAGTTGCAGAATTTGTTCCCAAAACAAAATATGATAAGAATTTATCAAAGCATTTCTTTAAAGAAATTTATTTTCATTATATAACAAAATTTCGGGATGTCATGTTCAATACAGACCAAAAGCATAAACAAAACAAAATAGACCTTATAATAGTTATTCACAACTACTGACCTATAATCCAAAATCTCTCGTTATGTCAGCCAACTTATGCTCTCGTGCCATAACCTGTAATACAAAGAAAACTGAGCGAGTCAGACTTGGGAGCCTGGTGAGCATATAAGGTTTTCAACCCACAATATTATATCTTATATATATATATATATATATATATATATATATATATATATATATATATATATATATATATATATATATATATATATATATATATATATATATTCAATCATCAAACGATCATTCCAATTACCTATCCCCATTATCTTCCTTACTCTTAAGGGTCTACCCTAAGAGTCATCAATTCGTTCACTCTGTATTAGGCACTAAGACAATAGCTGCTAGGATTCTTTATTAGGCACTAAGATAATAGCTGTCAGGATTCTTTATTTGGCACTAAGACAATAGCTGCCAGGATTCTTTATTTGGCACTAAGACAATAGCTGCCAAGGTTCTTTCATAAAGCACTAATTCCATAGCTGCTATGGTTCATTCATCGGGTACTAAATCCAAAGCTACCAATGTAGGTATTAAGTCCATAGCTACCAACGTTTATCTAACAATACTAAATTCATAGCTACCAACGTTCGTCTATACGGTACTAAATCCATAGCTACCAAGGTTCATCTATACAATATGAAATCCATAGCTACCAAGGTTCGTCTTTCGTCTTATCCTTAAACTCATCCGTCATCACACACCAACTCATTCGTCTACCCACGTTCTACCCAACATATTTGTAGATATAACATACATATATAGTTTAACTCATTTAACCTATATAAAACATCCATTACGCGCTTATCTCAAATAAACAACAATATATAAACACATAGACGTATTTCGTAGCAAATACTTAATACTTATGTGTTAGAAGAAAGTAACTATATACTCACTTGATCAGAAGATGATCGGATAGCACTACGGCTCTAAGAGTAGTATTTCTTCGGTGAAACCGGGAGATCTTCACAAAAACCGGGCTTCTCGCGGGCAGAGTTTCGGCTCGGAAACTTTACTTCTCGGGATCTTTGGGGCTTTGGGACTCGCTTCGGGTCTCGGGATGATACCGGGGCTTTGGGATATTTCTTGCACGTAAAACGATGCAAAAACGAGAGAGAAGGAAAGAAAATGAGCAAAGAACTCGGCTGCCCTCAACTTCTATTTATAGGGGCTGAAACCCCGAGTTACGCTGGGCGTAACCCCAAATTACGCTGGGTGTAATCCTCCGTCGACATGTACGCTGGGTGTACATCTAGGTACGTTGGGTGTATATTTAGGTATTATCCAATTTTATAATTAAATAAATATATTTTAATTATTTAAAAACTTCATAAATTCATATCTTCCTCATATGAACTCCATTTTCGACGTTCTTTATATCCACGCGTAGGTGAGACTATGCTCTACAACTTTCGTTTAGACTCCGTCGGCTGATTTCAAATTTATTTTTATTATATTATTTTTAGTAGGCCGGGACAGGAAAACTCCGTTATAGATTCATAACTTCTTCCTCTGACGTCCGTTCCCGTCTGTCTTTTTACCGTTGCACTAATATTAATGAGATCTTCGATTCTCATTTAGATTTTTTCGGCTAGAAATCACTCGATCTCAAAATCGAACTTCGGGCTGCATACCGCTAAGCTGAAACTTTAGAAAAATCATAACTTCCTCGTACGAAGTCAGATTTAGACGTTCTTTTTATGCACGCTCTCGGTTTAACGAACTTTACAATTTTCGTTTAGATCACTAAGGATAAATATCGCTCCATCGTAAATTCACTATTTACGTCGCGTTGTGTCGTGCCGGTTCTGTCGCAAAACTTCGACAAGTCATAACTTCTTCGTTATAACTCGGATTTCAACATTCTTTATATGTACGGAATCCTTGTAACATATACTATAACTTAGTTAAGATTATTCATTCTAAATAATCTTCTATCAAAAAGTCCTTTTTGATGCTTATCGTCTCTAAATTGACTAGCCCTGATCTACGGGCGTTACAATATGTGACAAGGATTCTGAACATATAAAGAACGCTGAAATCCGACATATAACGAAAAAGTTATGACCCGTCAAAGTTTTGCGACAAAACCGGCACGGCTTTGTGTATCGTAAAAAGTAAATTTTTGACAAAAATACATTTTATCCTTAGAAATGTAAACAAAAGTCGTAGTATATGTTAAATCGAGAACGTACATAAAAAGAACGTCCAAATCTGACTTTATTTGAAAAAGTTATGATTTTTCTAAGATTTAACATAGTAGTGCACAACCCGAAAATCAAATTTTAGATCAATCGATTTTTTGCCAACACAACCTAAATGAGAATTGAAGATCTCTTTAATAGGAGCTCAACGATATAAAGACAGTCGAAAACAGACGTCGGATGACAAAGTTTTGAATTTTTAATGGACTTTAACTATCTAATCCTGTTATAATATAACTTTAAAAAAAAGTTCAAAGTTAGCTGACGAAGTCTAAACGAAAGTTGTAGATCCCGTCGATACCTACGCGTGGATATAAAGAATGTCAAAAACAGAGCTCGTATGCAAAATTTACAGATTTTAGAAGATAATTAGTTTTTGGAGTAAATAGCGAGTGACACGTGGCTCGATCTTAGCCACTGCTTCCTCACCACAGCTTGCCACCAGATGGTGACATGTTGCATGGGAATTCCCAACGTTCAGCAAGGGAATGCCCTGTGTTCGCATCAGAATCAGCATATTAATAGAGGCACAAATCACTTCAATTCTCCACACCTTTCTAACCTTTCTCTCCCAAATACCCCAAACCCTCTAAGTTTTTCCCTAACAGCTCCTAGGTGTTAGAAGCAAGTACCAGAGTACTACAAGGCCTCGATAAGAAGAGATTTCGGCTCAGAATTTCTGCCTGCGCAGAGCTCAGCTCCTTGCTAAACCCCGTTGTAAGTGAGTTATACTTACCCTACTTTAAGTATAACTTATGTTTAAGTTCATTATCGTTAATATGAACCTATAAAAAAGATTTATCAGTGATTCCAAGTCGTTATACTGATTGATCTACTTATGGAGATGATGTATAGGATGTGATTTAGTGAGGTGTTTAAAGTGAGATTTCCAAACAGTATACTTTGTATACCAAACGGACCCTACCTCCGATATGATCCTACCTGGTTGTTCCTTACTTGATAGATCTTGAAGTATACTTTGAGTTAATGATGAATCTATACTAATAATTAGTCGCAATAAATAATAAACTAAAACTTAGTAATAATGATACTAGGTTTCGTCGATGGAAAAGAAAATTGTTAGAAGTAAAGCGCTGCTCGAATTTCGAGTCATCACTTTAACAAGTGAGTGCATAGTTACTTTCATCTTACACATAGATATGAAGTATTTAATTTAAATTAAATGCTATATGTGCTTATTATATTTTTTCCTGATATCTATGCTAGATGAACGATTTATACATTATTTATGTGAATTAAATTGTATATGTATTTTTATACCTATAAATATATTCGGTAAAGATGGATAAATGAAAGATGATATAGTATGATGAAAGATAGGATGTCATAGTATGACAAAAGAAGCTTGGAATTGTTATTTTACCAACAATGTAGTCAATTAGCAAAGTATAGGTGACTACTACCAGACTAATTGATGATAGTCCCGTAGAACACTGGCTGCTATGGACTTAGTGCCTAATAGATAAACATTGGTAGCAATGGAATTAGTGCCTTATAGATGAACACTGGCAGCCATGGATTATGTGTCCTATAGATGAATATTGGCAGCTATGGACTTAGTGTCTAATAGATAACATCGACAACTATGGACTTAGTGCCTGTTAGATAAACCTGTTGGGTTTTGAGCATTCTAACACTCCTAAGTGTACATGCAACCCTAAATACCTTGGATCTATGTTTTCTCTATTATACATGCAAATATGAACTTCCAAGGTATTATCCTAATCTAGCATACAAAACAATAACTATAGCAAGATAGAATACATACCGCTTTGATGTAGAAAGTCTTCATGAAGCTTGAGTGCCTAGTGCCCCAAGTGTGACACCTCAAATGGAATCACAATCATCAAAACACTTGGAATGACTTGAGAGAATTCTACACTCATCAAAATCGGCTAGCCCTTTCACTTCACACACTAGTGGCCGATTTTGGTCAAGAATAAGATGCTTATATAGTTAGGGTTACACCATGTAAACCCTAATTGACATGGCCTTTCATTTCCATGATCCATGGGTACAAATACACCATGGAGCATCCATGGACCATCCTATGGGTTTTAGCCCAACTTGATTATCCATGGAGCATTAGCCCACTATACAAGTATGGATGATTTACACAATCAACCCATATATTTAATTAGTCTTCTTTTGATCACTTAATTAATCCTAGATTAATTCTTGATCAATACTAATTAAATAATCTTATTATTCTTATTATTAATATACTAGAAATTATAATATATTAATAACCATAAGTGTCTTATTTCTCTCATTATAGTCTATCCAAGTGCATGATGGTATGCAACCCAAATGGACCATGCCGGGTCGGGTCAAGTCTTACCAATTATAGTTATGGACTTAGACATTAATCCAACAGTCTCCCACTTGGATAAGTCTAAAACTATTATTGCGTATGACTTCAGGAACCAACTGGCAATCGTAGCTCTCAAAAGCTTCTGTCGAACTCTGACCTTGTAGATGAACTCTGACCTTTGTCAATGACTTGTCCATTAGATAAGGGATCATATATTCCTCCATTCTAGATATCATATGGACTGAGACATGGATTATAATCATTCTCTCTGTCCATTTGTTGTTTCCCGATTTCCGATTTATGACGACTGACTAATTGAACAAATCAAATTAGTCCTGGCCCGGCCGAGCACTTCCATTTGTCATCATCAAATCATCGAGGGGCCCACATATATCGCTTTTATCCCGAAGGTAAAAGGAACGGATAAACTTCGACTCATATGGCTATTTCTACTACTTGTTGAATCATACACAAAGGCACGTTTTTAACACCGAGTTACCGTATGCGTTTTCGTGCAATCAATGTACAACCAACTCATAGTAACAACTCATATCTCTAGGTTTGAAGAATATAAGATATTATCGTCTCATGATCACTCGTGATAAAATCCATGAAGTGATTCCAATGAGCGCGGGTTGAATCCAATACTTAGAACTTATGAACACTCATGATTGTTGTAGCCTTGTCCAACACCTTAGACCTCTACAACCCATCATGACAGTCTTAATTCATATCTACTTCCAACATATGACCGACTGTGGATGGTTTGAATAACTTAGTCATTCCGGAAGAATAACCCAGTTTATTCGGGAAGTCAAAACATGCAAAATGAAACACAATAATAATCGAATCCAATATGGTCTCAGAACTTATGAATATAAATAAAACACCTTTTATTTATCACCATATGATTACACATTATTCATTGTATACTGTTTCAGCTATCAACTTTATTCTTGAATTTAACACAATAGTTGTCCCATGCTCCAAGCATGTACACTATGTTTTTCTCAAACACTAGTCATGCCATACACCAAGTATGCATACTATGTTTGTCTATGATCTTTACTTTGTGAACTAGATCAATTGAACATTACTTCAATGATTCTCTTTTCACACTCCCAACTCCTTACTGCAAATGCAAGAATTCCAAATTCATGCCATTTACTGAAATCTGTTAGATTCTAAACTTATATGCATTGATCCTCTCGTAATGATTATGCACAAAGTCATAAAGACTTGGATACAATCATTACAGAGTATTCCAAAGGAGATCAACTCCTTGGAAATATCCTTCTTGCATTAAGTTTCCTTAATCTTACACAGATTGAAAATTCTAACTTTGAAACATTTCCAGATTCAATTTTGACCATCATTTCTGAACAAGAGTTGCCTCCTTACAGACTATGTCAATATGGTCCTTCTAGAATTATCACTATACTTCCAACTATCCTTGAGCAACCAATCTTTGGTAAACCTTAGATTGTCCTTGACAATTGTTTAATCCTTTTAGTCATATCCAGTTCTAAACCTTTTCCCTTCTTAATGCCCCAGGCATTTGGAAAATTTTAGAACGAATGATTATAGCACATGTAATCGATCCTATATCCGAAGCATATGGGACACGATTCATGATGTCTCACATAAAGACTAAACCAGTCTTTTGCTATAACATTTCCATTTCAATTTGCCAAGTTCTCATAATTCAGATTATGAAAAGGGATGCCGTAATCATAATCGAATTTTAGAACGCAAATAATGGACCCATATACAGAATTTCCTTATGTTGAGCCATTCCAACATGAAATTCATATATATATCCTTGACTAAATGATTAAAACCTCACGATCTAAGCTTATAGATTTGAGATGAAGTATAATTTCCTCTCCCTTAATTATAGCAAAACAACTTTTTCCCAATTGAAACTTTTGTTTTCTATAATTAACATTGCTAACTTGCAATACTTATCATAATTATCATGCTCCCACTAACATGATGATTATTAGCATAACACTTATGCTCCCACTAGCTTTGACATGTACTCAGAAATCAGCTGACTTTCTTACCAAAGTTCAGATTTCTGATACTAGATTGTTTTGATAAGACTTTATCAAAATCATACACCTTCCCTTAGATAGCACATTTGTGTATCTAAACAATTATGAAGAGGGATGCCATAATCATAATGTTTAGACCTTTTTGCCACTTCTCACAAGTCCATGTTAGTGTGCCGGTTAACCACACGCGCTCCACTAACGACTTTGAGAATGCAAATATCACAATTGCTATCTAGCTAAAATCTACTTAGTGAAAGTGTTTCCTCACCATTATTTTCATGAATCGGAGAGAAACCTTATGACACTTAGATTTACTGGTGTATGTGTTCTTATCCATGTGAATTGTCAAAATCATAGTCACAAGACAAGGATAATGACAAATCCAAACTCATATGGACTGAACTTCAATCTTAATTTCTTGCCACCTGGCAGCTCAAGGGCCTACCATTGCTTCCAAGTTGTTGTGCAACCAATTGAGAACTCTAAGAACTCATATGCAAAGCCAACTTTAACTGGAATGGGCACAGAATAAGTCAACACGATAGGTTATAAACCTCAAGTCGTGTGCTAGTGAAGAACTTCAGGTTTTATTCTTGATTAGTTCTTGAGACTTTCAAGACCTTTAAGACTCCCACTGTCCTCTTGACCTATAAGACTCCCTTGTCAAATATCCAAGAGATAGTGTGGATTCTAATCAAGACAAACACTTCACACAATTGGCCTTAGTTGGTCTTTGTTTTATCCAAAACATCACAACTTACCAATTTCAAATGTACAAGAGTAGAAAACTTTTACTCTTACATTTGACAAGTGTTTTAAACCTTCTTTTGAGACATGTCACTCAAGTTACAATCTTGGAGTATGACTCTAAGACTTGTATTGGAACGAAGTATGACTCATCTTCTTGATTTAACCATTTCAACAATTCAAAATCCCTCTTCTTAGTCATAAGAATGCACTAAGATTTCCTTAGAGAACTAATTGTGCTATGGTATCTTAATCATTAAGATGATCACAAAAGCTGATACTAAAGTACTCTCCCATCTTTTCAGATTTGAGAAACTTTTATCCTTCTGCCTAAATTGATTCTTCTTATTCGCTCTGCCATACATTGGAACCTTTTTTCCAATGTCTCAGAATTACACTTAAGCTTGTAAGTATAATCATATTTACTGTGCTTTAGTAAATCATGACGAATAGTCTTATCAATCTTTTGTGGTGGACTTGACCAGTGCACAAGACTATGTACTCGATCCCTTAGTCCATTACTTGACTCACACATCCATGTGAATAAGTAATTAGTCTTAATTTTCCAAAACTTGAAAGTTCTCATTCATCATGCTATACAACTTGCATGATTCCAAGTTCCGGTCCAATTGAAACTTGGGTGATGAGAATCTTTCCTTATTTGGTAAATCTAGACATTACCACAAATGAAAGAATCAATTTCATATTTCCACTCTTGCTCTTAATGGAATCATATAAGCAACAATTTTTCCTCAAATGCCATTGTAAGGATATTTAAAATAAATAAAATAAAAATTTTCTTTTATTTTAAACTTTGCGGAAAAATTATCCTTACAATCCATATGAAAACTTGTTGTTACCTATTCCTAAGCAATATCTCATAACTCCTAAGAAGTAGCTCAAGAATCCGATCTTCAAACTATGCGATAGAAATCCATCTACGCCATCAGATTCAGCATATTCTTTCTTTAAGTTTCTTCACTTTTCTTTCATTCTTAAAACATCACCATGTGACCCAGTCACATCATGTATCAAGAATCTCAGAATAGAAACTTAACAGAGTTAGATAGTGGAATTTACCTGAAGTAGAGTCAAACTTATTGACTTTAACATCCTTAGGTAAATTTTGGCAGCTTCGCAACCAATGCCCCTTTCTTTGGCAATACAAACATATGGACCCTTTGATAATGGTACACAGGACTATCACAGACTTAGCTTTTCTCTTTACCATTTGGTCAACCGAGTTGACTATGGCCGATCCCTTTCCATTGGGAAGAGAATGCTTTTCTGGATTTCCTGTGTCACTATTGTCAATGTCCATAAAGTTTTTAGGAAGTTGATCTTAGCAAACAGATAAGATCATTAAGGGTCTTGTCATAGTCTGTTTCATAGGTGTCCTAAAGGAACTCACTATGTGACTTAGAAAGTGATTGAACCACCAACTTTCTCAAGACTTTGACACCCAACTCTCCCGGCTTGTCAATATGTGACTACATCTCCAAGATGTGACCACACCTTGACCTTGCCTTGCCAATAGGGCTTGAGTGACCTTAAACTTTTCAAGAACTTATGGGTTAGGGAGAATAATTGGAGGAGGAGAAAGAAGTATGATATCCCTGGGACATCATCTTCATTAGGAAACCTTGTTTCAAGAGATTTGGGAAGATCATAAATGTCTAAACCAGACATCTTTTGGGAGATATTCAAGATAGTTGATCTTAAGTCCTTAATATGACACCCAATATGAAATATTAAGGCTAGGACCCAACAAACTATTTTATAACTTAGAAGAGGTATGCCGTAATCCAATCTATAAAATATTTGAAGGTAGGTGAATGACGATTCACCAATTTCCACCAAGATAAACGAAATGTATTATTAGGTTTTAATTGGTTTTGAAACTCCTAGATCTTTGAGATTCATTGAACTGTTCAATGGCATGTTTCAATCTCGAGTGTGCCCTTCAGGTTTTGTGACTGGGATGCCGAGGATCACAAAACAAGGTGTGAAGTAACCATGCAAATTACTTGGTACCCTTGATAAATTACCCCTCAATCGATGTGCCGGTTAACCACACACGCTCCATCGATAGTATGATAAATATTAAGTCACCCTTTACCTACCTTGTTAAGTCCAAGTTAGTGTGCCGGTTAACCACATACGCTCCACTAACGACTTAAACAAAGTGCAAAGTGTAATTTCATGGATTAGCACCTTATTCACATTTTTCCTAAGTAACTAAGATTGGGTATTATTAAAAGTTTAGTTACTTAGTATTTTCATTAATACTTTTAATGAAGGGAGAATTCTAGTCCTGTCAAACCCGTTCGGCTAACGACCCTCCACCAGTCAAGCAAGCGGTGGGTGAGAGTGGACACCCATTAAGTTGCCATTTTATAGGCAACAACCTTATACCCACCTTATAGACCGGCTTCGTGAATGAGGCGTACTAGCGGTAAGACTGACTTTACTCTTATACATATATATATATTATTAACTTATAATATTATAAAGTATAAGGGTTGAATTTTAACTTTTAAAATTCTAAGGGCTAACTTGGAATTAAAGTATTCATACTTGAAAACTTTTCAAATTCCAAAACTTGAGGGCAAGTTTTGAAACTATTCAAAACTAATTAATTCCATAACTTATGTGTTTAAAGTAGTTTTAATCCAAAAACTCTTCAAGTTCCATAACTTGAGGACAAGTTATGGAAGACTTTAAACTAATAAAAGAACTAACTTTTTCTTTATTTTATAACTTATGGATTTAATTATGGTTACATACTTTCCTTTAATGAAGTGACTCTTGAACTTCCATAACTTGAGGACAAGTTATGGAGTCATAAAAAGTTATTCAATGACACAAGACTCTTCATTTTGTAACCATTGCCAACTATTATGAGTTTTATGAGTCTTTAATGTGACTCTTCATGTAACTTGAGGACAAGTTACACAAACACATTTTATACTCAACTCTTAGATTAAAATGGATTGAAAACAACTATTTCACTCAACATTTCTATTAATCTAAGCAACTCATAAGAACAAGATAATTCAAATCAAACTTTTTCATGTAATTAGTCTAAACCTTAAACTAATACAAAACATGAATCTATTGACAATTATCTTTGAAAATGGATTAGCATGAACATTACCACATCAAAAACAAGTTTATAAGATCAAAAACAACTTAGGGTAATGTTCCTAGTCCATTTCTAGCCAAAAAACTCGAAAATATGCTGTCTGGGGGTCCAACTCGTCGAGTGCATGAACCAACTCGGCGAGTTGGATCGAATTCATCACTTTTTAGGCATGGACTCGCCGAGTCTCCTGATGGACTCGCCGAGTCTGATGGCCAGACAGCACCAGATTCGTTTTTTCAGCTTCTATTGCAGGTATAACAAGAAAACAAGCCTAGGCTCTGATACCACTGTTGGGTTTTGAGCATTCTAACACTCCTAAGTGTACATGCAACCCTAAATACATTGGATCTATGTTTTCTCTATTATACATGCAAATAAGAACTTCCAAGGTATTATCCTAATCTAGCATACAAAACAATAACTATAGCAAGATAGAATACATACCTCTTTGATGTAGAAAGTCTTCATGAAGCTTGAGTGCCTAGTGCCCCAAGTGTGACACCTCAAATGGAATCACAATCATCAAAACACTTGGAATGACTTGAGAGAATTCTACACTCATCAAAATCGGCTAGCCCTTTCACTTCACACACTAGTGGCCGATTTTGGTCAAGAATAAGATGCTTATATAGTTAGGGTTACACCATGTAAACCCTAATTGACATGGCCTTTCATTTCCATGATCCATGGGTACAAATACACCATGGAGCATCCATGGACCATCCTATGGGTTTTAGCCCAACTTGATTATCCATGGAGCATTAGCCCACTATACAAGTATGGATGATTTACACAATCAACCCATATATTTAATTAGTCTTCTTTTGATCACTTAATTAATCCTAGATTAATTCTTGATCAATACTAATTAAATAATCTTATTATTCTTATTATTAATATACTAGAACTTATAATATATTAATAACCATAAGTGTCTTATTTCTCTCATTATAGTCTATCCAAGTGCATGATGGTATGCAACCCAAATGGACCATGCCGGGTCGGGTCAAGTCTTACCAATTATAGTTATGGACTTAGACATTAATCCAACAAAACCCTGACAGCGATGGACTTCGTGCCTATTTGTTAGGACAATCCTTAGGAATTAATGAATGGAGAATAGATCATTCTTAGGGTAGATCCTTAAGAATAAAGAAGATAATCGGGATGAGAATTTGGGTTAATTGTTTGTTGATTAAACATAATAACTATATTATTGTGGGCTGAAAACCCTATGTACTCACCAGGTTTCCCAATCTGACCCACTCAATTTATTATATCACAGGTAGCTATACGAAAGATACATTTTGCTGAGAGATTCAAGGAGTATTAGGACACTAGTTTAATTACTGTAAGGCTTGTAATATTTCGTTATGCTTATGTTTCTAAATTGACGATGACATCCCAAAGTTTTAACATAAATAAAATACATTTCTTCGAAAATGCTTTGATAATATCGTTATCATGTTTTCTTAGAACAAATTCCGCAAATACTACTTTTCAAAAACGATACTCTGAATTTTAAATAAGCATAAACAAATCGGTTTTTTTCTAGCTGTGAAATTGGGGATGTCACACTAGAAATATGCACTTCATTTCCCTTAGCTCTAGTTTACCATCATTCACACAAGCGTAAGAAGGGCATCTAAACATTCATAAACTATAATTCTCAGAGGTTTTACAGACCACGCCACTTGAGGAGTCTTATAATCAATTACAGTTGATGGAGATCTATTTTCCAGATAACAAGGAGTGTTGATTACTTCCGCTCATAATTGCTCTGATAAATCAAGATATAATCACATGCACTGAGCATGCTCCACCAGTGTTTGGTTCATCTGTTCTGCCACTCCGCTTTGTTGTGGTGTTAGCTGTACGGTGTGATGCATCATTGTTCGTTCTATTTTGCAGAAGTTGTCAAACAAAGCGTTGAAAAATTCCAGCCCATTTTCCGTTATGAGTGACCTGACATGGTTTTCGGTCTGTTTCTCAACCATGGTCTTCCACTCTTTGAACCGCCCACACACTTCATCTTAGTCCTTTGTCTTCTGAAAGTACACCCAGGTCTTCCTTGAGTAATCATCAATAAAAGTCACAAAGTATTGACATTCACCATGGGACTTCACAGAAAAGGGACCTCATAGATCTGATTGAACACACTTGAGGATCTCATTGCTTGAGTATTGAACCGAGTTGAACTTCACCCTCTGTTTTTTCTTTTGAACACAAGATTTACCATGTTTAGCATTTCTAGTTGCATCTCCACCATACTACCCCTTCTTGTTCACATGTCCCAACTTATGATGCCACAACATTCTTTCATCATGATACTGATCCAAGAATTAGGATACAATCACTGTCCCCCTAATCATCCTTCCTTCTAGGATATAAATCCCATGAGTCATCTTCCCCTTCATAACTACAATAGCACCCTCAGAGACTCTTAACCATTCACCATTTCAAAAATACTTCAATCCATCCTGTGCTAAAGTGCAAAGACAAATCAAATTCTTCCGAATCTCGGAGACGAACCAACAATAAAGTTTCCTGACCATACCATCGTGCATCTTGATCTGCACCGTGCCACTGCCCTTGATAATGCTCACCCAATCATCACCCATCTTGACTGTGTTATTCCACTCTTTGAAGGAGTCGAACCAGTCATGATTTCATGTCATATCGTAGGATGCTCCAGTGTCCAAGACCCAAGCATCAACAAAACTATTCTGAAGTGCCCCTTTTCCTTGCAGTTATAGCATTTGATATTGGCTTTAGATTTGGAACTTAACTTCCCTCTGTTACATCCACCTCTATCAAATGTTCTTCCTCTGCCTACAAACAAACTGGAACTAGAAACTTCTTTTAAAACTGAAAATTTTCCTTTCGGTTCCTTGGACATCAATGAATACTTCACATCATTCACATTGATTGTTTTCCTACCATACAACATGGTATCAACGAAATTCTCATAAGAATTCGACAGTGAACTTAATAAATGCTTGATATTCATCTTCAATATCTACATTCACACCTTGTAAGTCCAAGATGATCCTATTGAAGTTTTCCAGATCATCCTTCACTTGGGTGCTTTCTGACATCCTAAGAGTGTAAAAACATTGCTTCTGGTATAGCCTGTTTGTTAGAGAATTGTTTTGGTACTTGTCACACAATTTCTACCAAAGCCTAGATGCACTTGTTTGATCCACAACCTTTCTCAATACTTCGCCTGTCAAACTCAACAGAATAGCATTATTCGCTTCTCCTTCCAGTGCCGCTACACATCCTTTTTGAACCAGAAGAGCCTTCATCTTCACCTTCTACAAAGTGAAATCATTCGAACCATTGAACTTCTTCAAATTGAATTTGTGAGATGCCACCTTCAATCAACAGAAACACAAACCGTAACTCTGATGCCACTTGTTAGGGATAACAAATGTTACTTTTCAAGACTCAAAACAAATCTGATGTCACTTATCAAGTTATGATGACCCTTGTTAGGAAGTAATGTGGGTAACACACGAAACTAAAAGCACACAGAGACATAATATTTATATGGTTCGATCAAGGTGACCTACATCCACAGACATGATAAGAGTTATTCTTTATTCACAGAGTTCTCAAATAGATATTACAAGTACAACCAAAAGAGATTCATCCTACTCACTAAGGGTACAAAAGACATGACACAAATGACTTAGCATACATCCCTATTTATACTTAGGGGATTAGACCTAAAACCCTAATGGGCCAAGCCCATTAGCTCATAAGCCCATGAATGGTGTCAACTAATCATAATATGCCATGTAACAACTTTTGAAACATTCATCATTGCATGAGCATCAACATCAAACATGATGAAGCATCATGAGCCATAGTGGTACATGATGATGCAAGAGTGACACATCAAGATCACCATGGCCTATCAACCATCATGGTGGTGTATCGAGTAATAATCCGTGAACATCTTCTACTTATGAGCTTACTTGAACAATCTTGAGTATCAAATGGGATTTTATAGCATTCAAATCATCAAGGGTTACCTTGGCATATCAAGGAACAAAGTGGCCATCCTTGCATCGAGATGGCAGATCAGGCATGTGAATGACGCTTCTTGTGCAAGGAATGGCTCTTCTTCTCAAGGGATGACACTTTCTCCTTACAAGTGACGCTTCTAGAACCATATTGGTTCTTTTTCCTTTAAATTGGCACTTCTTCCTCCAGAATGGCGCTTTTAGCACCATAGTGGTGCTTCTACCTTCAAAGTGGTGATTCTTCCTAAAAAAATGTCATATATAGACAATGAGTGGTGCTTCCACATCATGAATGTCATATTTTTTCACTTGGTGGTATATCTTGTCACTTGGTGGCATATACTGTCACTTGATGGCATATCATGTCACCCGGTGGCATATCAAGTCACTTCGTGGCATATTCATTGACTTCGTGACATATCAAATCTCTTGGTGGCATATCAACTTTCAGTTGTGGCGCACCTTGACTTCTAAGTGGCGCATCCATGCATAGGATGACTTATCTTAATCACAAATGGCACATTCATGCACCAGGATGCTCTATTCCACTTCAGTGTGCTCCATACCCCATTTTAGAAGATTTGTTCCTTTGTCATTTTATCCGTTCCTTTTGCAGGAGATCCATCCTTTTCTCAGATGATCCGTTCCTTTGTCACATGCTCTATGAACCCCAAGTGCTCCATTGAGTTCCAAGTGTTCCATTGAACTCAAATACTCCATACGAATGCTCCAAGTGCTCAAGTTACATTTATAGACATGTTTAGACACTAGTCTAAAAACATCCATGTTAGGGCCAGGATCCTTACAATATTCAGGATCCTTGGCTATCTCAGGATCCCGGCTAATTACCGTTAATATATTTTTTAATATTTATAACGGTCATATTTTGTCTATAACTAACAAGTGTGCAAAAGTAGTGAAGGGAAGGCCAATTCTCAACGAAGAATCATCTCAACTATGCTAAAGACCCAGAATACTTGGTCAAATAACGTTCGTGAAGTTGGTCATAGAGGATCTCAAAAATATCAGACATCTTGTTAGCTAGCTTAGCCTATAAATTGACACTTGTATTTTGCACACAACAAACGGTTCTGACACCTAAGCTTACACTGTGAAATTGCTTGCTTATTTTTACTCAGAACTCCTCGTAATCACCATTTTTATATCAAAATCATCAACGCAGATGATCGTTATCACCTCCAAAGGTTTTGTGCTGGAGATCCTAGCAAGGATCAAGGGCTTTTCTTTGTAAACCATTGTTTCACTTTCCTTTATTATTTGCAATTACTTATTCTGAACATCACAACCTCTCATTTAATTTGGTTGATTAACACTTAGGCAATATTGGACCAAAACAATTTGGCGCCCACCGTGGGGCCGTGGTTTTCGAAATCCTCAACTAAATCATGTCTACACAACCGATCATTTCTTCATCCTCTGCTCCTTCTATTCCAACTAAAAACTTACCACCTCCTCCGAGTGGGCCCCCTACTAAGAGGAAAACGCCTGACACTTCCAAGAAAAACACCCCTCAGTCACTAACCAAGGAGGTTTGGGATCCCCAGGGCTCCAGGATCTGATTGCCTCAGTCACTACTGCATAACTCTTTGCTATGATGAGGAAAATGATGCAATAAGTGACCCAACAACAAGAGGATAATAGAGCTCTGCTTAAAGAAATGGAAAGGATGAAGGCAGAATTCTAGAAGTCCCAGGAAACAACACCCACGGTTGTACAACCAAGGATCCCGAACTTTAGCGATGCGGGATCCTGAGAGAATCACCAAAAAAACACAATTCCCACCATTGTGGAGTTGCCCTGGGGGACAACCATAGACAACCGAGCATCTATGATCAATGATCTCAATGAGCCTTTCAATAGTCCTAGAAACCTTAATTCTAGTAACTTCTTGAACAACAATACTATTAATACTAACTATACTAACGTTGATACAGGAATAAATCCAAACATGGCCAGGGAACTTCAGCAACTAAGGCATATGATCTCAAGTCTACCCGGAGTGGTCAAACCCATACCAGAAGCATCTCCTGCAAGTCACAAGATCTCGAGATTTGCTCCAGCGATAGCCGATACCGAAGTTTCTAAGCGCTTCAAAACCCCCAGCATGAACCCTTTAGTAATTAAATTTAAATAAAAAATAAATATATATTGACTGGCTAGAAATTAGGTTCACATTTATACAATATATGTTTGTTGACGTATGAACCTATATCTCTCTCTCTCTCTCTCTTATATATATATATATATATATATATATATATATATATATATATATATATATATATATATATATATATATAGGGGTGAGATAGGTTGAGAACTCATAGTTTCCCGAGAACCCGAGAACTAAAAGTGGAGCGTTAGATCAAACCAAATTAATTAAGGGCATGATTGTAATCTTACCAATCTCATTTAATGTTTAAATTTTGAATTATTGAAAATATTAATAGAAATATCTAAAAATTTACATAATAAATCAAAATTTCAGATTTTATTTTTAAATAGTATTTTTTCAGTTTTTTTTAAAAGTGCAAATTTTTTAATTTTCTATAGAAAACATAACTTTTTGAAAAAAAAAATTGAAAAAATATTTTTTTAAAAAGCAACAATTTTTTTAAAAGCATTTAAAAAACAATAAAATTAAAAAACTGGAATATTTAAAAAATACTATAATTTTTTAACCAAAAAATCAACATTTTAGGTACATATATGCATATTTTTACAAATGCATATATGGATATTTTATATACTATAATAATTGTAAGGAAATCATAATAAAACTCATTTTATTTACTAATCTATAAACACAATAGAATAAGTATTTTATTCGATACAAAATAAAATATAAAAAACAAAAAAATGTTACAAAATTTGAAAGCATTTTCATGTCTTCTTGTCAATATTTCCATATTTCTTCAAGTTATCATTTTTCAACTCTTCAATATTCACCGCAATTTCTTCCAAATCTACAAAAAAGTTAAAAAACTTGATTGATGCAAAAACACTCACAAAAATACATATATGACTTACATGTGATTAACATATGAATCACAGGCGATTCACATATAAATTACATGTGATGCATATGTGAATTACATGTGACTTACATGTGAATCTCATGTAATTCATATGTGAATTACATGTGATTTACATGTGAATTACATGTAATTCATATGTGATTTACATGTAACTCGTACGTGAATTACATGTGAATCACATGTAAATCACATGTAATTCATATGTGAATTACATGTGAATCACATGTAATTTATATGTGAATTACATGTGATTTACATGTGAATCGCATGTAATTCATATGTGATTTACATGTGAATCACATGTAACTCATATATAAATTACATGTGAATCAGATGTAATTCATATGTGCATTACGTGTAATTCATATGTGAATTACATGTGAATCACATGATTGAAACTAGGTAATTTTGTTAATTTATATTGAAACTAGTGAAAAACTTACTTTATAGGCATGATTTGCTGTATCCAGTTTTTAGGTTCATAATTTGCAATGTTCATGCTCAAATTCATTCCATCTTATGGTAATACACCCATTCCAGGTGAATCTTCCGTCATTGCCCTTGCAAACACATCAGATAAAAACACTTGTTATTTCGAGTTATTCAGATTCAATCTAATAAGAGTTAGCACTTTAACAGATCTAAGTTCCTCACAATATCTCATAAAATTCAAAACCAGATTAGTCAATCATAGCAACTAATTGACTAGATCATAACAATAAAAAAGTAGATATCGTTCACTATGAGAAATCAAAGCAAATTAACAGAACGATTTCGATTGTACTTCAGGATAAAACTCAACATGGATCGGTAATGAATGTCAATAGAATCAGAAAATTGAAAACAATAAAACCATTTGAGACCTGTCAGCGGTTGAATATATATGTACACACAGATAATATTGAATTAACACAAGAAGAAATGTCAAATGCAATAAAAGAAGAAAATCAAACCTTAGATCATAGAACTATATAAATTGTATCCGATGGTTATATATGAAAGAACAATCGAAACTAGGTGTGTCTTCTGAGAACCTCAATCTTACGTAACGAGCGAGGAAGGTTGTTATTCAGTTGAACTGTGCATTATGACATCATTATGAGTAGTACAGTGGGTTACAACACTAGGAAGAAGGATTAACTTCGATTGCGTGCCTCCAGTTAAAATATGTAGTGACTATTTCTGAAATTGACAATGATTGTGGTCGATCGTCAATCTTCATTGTGTGAGTTCTGGATTAGGGCAGATTGTGGGATCAAGATTGAGATCGAGAGATCGGTAATTCAATCGATTTGCGAACCGATTGTTGGATTTAAGGCCGAGATGCAAATTGGCCGTTGGAGATGATGCAAAGATCGATCGCCGACGGAGTTGAGAGAACGAGAGCGGGAGACGAAGGAGACGATGTGCGATTGCTTAAGTCTGAGAAACTGTGATAGATACAGAGAGAAATGATTAATTAATTTAATTTGTAGGAATTGTTTTTTCTTATACCTAAATTATCCCTCCAATTTGGTTTTTAAAACCAAATATGCCATTACAATTGTTAATAATTACAAAAATGACACCTTTAATCTTAGCCTTTAGTTTTTTTGATCTTACGATCCACTTTTAGTTCTCGGGTTCTCAGGAAACTTTAAGTTCTCAAATGATCCTTCCTCTCTCTCTCTCTCTCTCTCTCTCTCTATATATATATATATATATATATATATATATATATATATATATATAGGAGGGTTCAATTGAGAAAAAAATGTTGAAAATGGGGGAATCATTCTCAGCCACACATTTATTTTGCCGCAAAACACTTAGGCGTACCGTCGGAAATGGATAACGGATAAACATGTGTTTTCCAACCAAACATGTTGTAACACCCCAAATTCTGGTATGTTATTTAAATATTTATTTTTCAAGTTTTCAAGAGGAACTCGACGAGTCAGTAGCTAGACTCGTCGAGTAGAATCGGGATTTTGAGCATGTTTAAGTTGGCTACTCGGCGAGTCCATATTCTGGACTCGGTGAGTCCGCCAGTCTGGATGAAACCCTAATTTCAAGGGTTTGCACCCTATTTAAACAACTTTTGGGACCCCAAGTCAGCCCTCATCACCCCCAGAGCATCCTTCTCGAAACCGTAGAACTCTTTTAGCATTTTGTGTGTTTTGGTGTGATTCTTGGAAGATCTTGAGAGAAGAAGGAAGGTAGATCAAGAGGAGAAGAAGGAGATCCAAGATCTTTGTGGCATTTCAGAGTATAGTGAGGTATAACTTAACCCCTTTTCTGTTTTTATGCTTTAATCCCCTTTTTGGAACGCCATTAAGGCTATTCTTGAACCATTTCTTGGCTTGGTAGTAGCATAGAGGACTCACTGAGATGAATAGCCTTCGGATCTAGCTAGGTTTGAGTTCCAAAAGCTTGGATCTAGTACCTTTATGGAGCCATTTTGCATGAAAGCTCTAAATCTACTCTTATAGTGTGCTTTGAGCCTTAAAACCTTCATTTGATGTTATTTACACGTAAAGTTGGAAAATTTACGTGTTAATCAAGCCCTAAGAACCCAGATCTATGAATGGAATGAACTGGTTTCAAGCAGAATCGAGTATATAGTGATTGCATGTATATGACTCGGCGAGTCGTTCTTCAGACTCGACGAGTCGAGTCGTGAGTCCCCTGCTTTCCCCTTTTCGAGTTATGCCGAGTGGAACCAGTGAGTGAGAGATGGACTCAGTGAACTGGAGGTTAGACTCATTCATGGAAGAACTCGGCGAGTCAATGCCCTGACTCAGCGAGTCCAAGGCAATCTTCATGCCTCAAGAATAGACTCGACGAGTTGTTCATATAACTCGGCGAGTCATAGTCAGAGTGTTCATATGTTGAAGGAGAACTCGACGAGTTGTTCATCCAACTCGGCGAGCTGAATGCAGAGTGACTAATTGTTAGTTTCGAAGAGGAAGCGTTGAGTCTATGCCAAACTCGACGAGTAGTAACGGGCAGAAGCAAGAAAGTGAGAGTAAGGACTCGACGAGTTGGTGACCCAACTCGACGAGTCAGGTCAACTGAATGTTGACTTTGACCGATAGGTTGACTTTGACCAAGGGTAAGATAGTATTTTTACCCTCAATATTATTATTAGTATTTGATTGAGGGTACTTATGGAAATTGTAGCCGGGGTGAAGCCGGAGCTGCAGTAGACAGATTTCGGAGCAGTTCTTTCAGCAGCTAGGCTACGAGGTGAGTTTCCTTCCAGTAGGAACGGGTCTAAGGCCACAATGCCGGCCCGTTTAGTTATCAGTAGTTTCCGGACTTCGGTCCGATGCAGTAGTTAGTATGTTTGATGCCTTCGTGGATCAGATAGGTTTTATGTGTTATGTGTTCTGGGCTACGGCCCGATGCAATATGCAATATATGTGTTCATGCTAGTTGACATGTTTATGCTATGCTATGTTCAGTTAGTTTCCGGACTTCGATCCGATGCAGGGGGCAAGGCCCCGGTTAGTCCGGACTTCGGTCTGATGCAGGGGACAAGGTCCCAGTCAGTTTCCGGACTTCGGTCCGATGCAGGGGGCAAGGCCCCAGTGAGTCCGGACTTCGGTCCGATGCAGGGGACAAGGTCCCAGTTAGTCTGGACCTCGGTCCGATGCAGTGGGCAAGGCCCAGTATGTGCTTTATATGTTGTATGGTATGTGGTAGTTTGTGGGAGCTCACTAAGCTTTGTGCTTACAGTTTCAGCTTTGGTTTCAGCTACTTCCACAAGTAAAGGGAAGAGCTCGGGATGATGACATCGCACACACCACAGTTCAGCTTTATTCCTGGGAGTTTTGTTCAGATACTTAGACATGATTTGATACAGTTTTTGATATGACATTTTTATTATGTCTTTAGGAATACCCGATGTATGGTTTTCATTATATGACATTTAGTGTTATGACTTTTATTATATGTAAAAAAAAACAAAATTTTTTTGGTCATGTTTTTGGGATGTTTCACATGTTTCCTTAAACCATGCTAATCATTACCTTAATATACAAAAACATACTTTTTTTTCGTTTTTTTTATTTTTAGAAAGCCATTATTATCAAAAAATTATTTTAAATATATCAAAATTCATAATTTTTTATTCTCTATAAATAGACATCCATATTGATATACTTTTAAGATAAAATAAAAAATTTATTTTTTTAGAGTTTCAGCTTTCATTATTCATAAGATAAAATAAAAAATTTATTACAGTATATTTGTTATTTACTTATGAATAAAACTTATGCGTAACTTTTTTTATAGTTTAAGTATCGTTCATATATGAATATGACATGCAATAAAGTTTTCTTACTTAAAATATATCTTTTACATCATCTTTCATCATATATTATATTTATATATGAATAAAATGTGTAGTAGATGTCGTCATATTTTATATTCATATATGAATAAAACATTTATCAGATTTTCGTTTCAGTTAATTTGTTATTCATATATGAATAAGTAGTATAAATGATACTTCAACTGTAAAAAAAATTAATCATATATTTTTATTCATAAGTGAATAACGAATGTACTGTAGCAAAAATCTGATGCATTTTTATTCACTTATGAATAACGATAGCCGAAAATATAAAAAAAATAAAATTTTTATTTTATCTTAAAAATATATCAATATGGATGCCTATTTGTAAAGAATAAAAAATTATGAATTTTGGTATATTTAAAATCATTTTTCGATATGAATAGCTTGTTAAAAATTAAAAAAACAAAAAAACTATGTTTTTATATATATTAAGGTAATGATTAGTATAGTTTAAGGAAACATGTTTTGTTGGAAACACATATGTATTCCTTATCCATTTCTGCTGGTACAACAAAGGCTTTTGCGGCAAAAATAAATGAGTGACTGAGAACGATTCCTCCATTCTCAACCTTTTTTATTTTCTCAATTGAACTTACCTCTCTCTCTCTCTCTATATATATATATATATATATATATATATATATATATATATATATATATATATATATATGAGACAAGTTATAAGTTGAGTGAATCAGCAATAATCCATATCCAATCCATTTAATAAAAGGGTAAACGAGTATGAATTATAAACGAGTAAACAAATTGAAATTTAAATCTAAACTCGTAAAATTCTTGAGGGTTTGGAGTAAATCAGGATCAAAACTCGCCCCTTTAATAGGTCTAATTGTTGATTTATTTATGGTTTATGGGTATATTGATTTAAAATGGAACATTGATATGTCAATTATGGTATTTAAAATCAAATTCAAAATGATATTCTTCTAATTAATATGGATATACATAAATACATTAAATTCCTAATAATAATTGAAATTATTTAATTTATCTTTAAAAGCAAAACCTATAAATATAAAAGTAAGATATGAATAATATTTATTAGTTATCTATATGTGTTTGTTAAATTTATTTGTAGTAATGAATTCCAGCAATACAGTATGACATCATTAGAACTAGACGAAAAACCCGGGCTTCGTCGCGAGTCGTTTTTTCTGTTTCTTTTGAAAAAATATAAAAGTTTTGACTGTAAGGACCAAAAATGTCAAAATGGTTAAAGAACTAAAGGGGTTGGAATTTGCAAGTTTTTAGAAAAAGGACCAAAATTGTCAATTACTTAAAGTTTTGTAGCCAAACTTTAAATATTAAAAGGTTCATAAAAAATATAAAAGTTTTGATTGAAATGACAAAAATTGTGAAAATGACTAAAAAATGAGAGACAAAGTTGATAAAAACCATACAAATTTACTATTCATAAGGGAACAAAGTTTATATATATATATATATATATATATATATATATATATATATATATATATATTCTCATTTATATATATATATATATATATATATATATATATATATATATTCTCATTTATATATATATATATATATATATATATATATATATATATATATATATATATATATATATATATATATATAAATGAGAAAATATAGTTTAATGCTCTATAAAAATATCATTTGATGGTATAGTCAAATTTATTTATTTGGTTGTATAAATAGATATATAGATGTGTGTTCTTTGTTCACTGTTATATATTCGGATTTTTTTGTTAATTGGACCATAATGATACAATTTTAATTTTAGTAATGAAATATGTTCGGGTACGCATGCGACACATAGAAGAATATGATTGAGACAACGAGAGTTAGAAGGGAATGTAAGTTGCAGTCGAAGGACAGACAACGCATTAGGCGAGAAAGGTTTTTGGATTTCAATCACATATAGACAGACAAAAGTGGATGACCAAGATGTTGGATTAACTTATTGTATTTCAAGCAAATACATTGATCCATTTAATATATTCAGTTTTCTTTCAAATTACTTGATTAGACTAGCTATCCTAAATAATTTTCTTATTGTTTGACCATAGGTTTCCAATTGCATATAAAACTACTAGATTTTTTTTAATGATAAGGTACAGTTGATACAAAAATACATGTCATGAAGGTGTAATGAAGATGTGTTCAGTAAAAGTAATTGAAAATTAGAAGTTAGAGGATGTAATTTTTATTTGTATAAGAATATTATTTGCAAATAGTTAGAAAAGCTTCTAAAATATGTGATATTATATAAAATGACATAGAGATATAAAGTAAATTGAAATATAATGATTGATAAATTAATTTTCTAAACTATAATTATCAAAAGTTAAAAATAATTTTAATACCAAATGCATTGCTTGACTGGTAAAAAATATATGCATATTCATGGTTTTGTTTGGGGTATCATATCTAACTTATTTTTCAAGTTTTTTTTTTAGTTATCATGTTTGACATACGAAAAATAGCTTACAAGCTAGTTTCTTAAAAACCTACTTATGCTATGTTTCATGTAATAACTGAAAAGCTGAATGATAATTTAAAAGCTAGTTGTTTGCTAATAAAAATTACATTAGGTAAAAACTATTTGATAAGTTGGCTGAAAGCTATAAAATAATATAAATTTTTTTTAGAAGAATATGTTTTTTTATAATTAATTATGGGTATATTTGGAAAAAAAATTAAAAAAAAAACTCATGAAAAGATAGTCTATGTAGCAATTTAAAATACTACCTTATAAGCTACATATTTTTCGATTTATCAAACATGACAACTTATAAAAAGATCAGAAAAACAAACTAGCTTATGAGATGGTTGTAATGTTAAATGCAAAATTAAACTAACTTTTTTGAAGATTTTTAAAAATTTTCAAAATATACTCTTAAGTATTTATACAAAATATCTTCTAAATGTTTTTTTATATCATTTAAAATCTATCAAGTAGCTTGTCAAATAGTCTATCAAACAATATTTTTTATCAACTAACTTTTCATGTATCACATACATTTTCAGCTAGTACGTCAAACATAATGTAAACAATATTTTTTTTACAAACAAAGTAAATGAGACTTTTTAATTTTGTAAGAACCCAGACAAAATAGTTTTTACATATTACAAGTGTTTCAATATTATAAAAGAAACAATATTATTTTATGATATTAATTTCGGTTTATAAATTCATGACAAAAGTTTTAGGTCATCAACGTTGGTCTCTATGGTTTCAAAGCTTTTAATGTTTGGTCCTTTAGTCTAACTTTGTCAAATTGGAGACGTTAACTTACCCCACATGCTTTGCACGTGAGGGTATTTTCGTCAATTCAGGTGAGCTCCCTCATTTAATGTTACTGATCATTTCGTCAGACGTACTCTCGTCTTCCTCCACATCATATCAACCTTGTAACTTTCCCAAGAAATTCATATCTTCCTTCATCCTCCCAAATTCTGATTAACAGAGCAAGTTCAAGCATCTTAGGGTTTCAACTAAATGAAGGGTTATGGTAATCTATGTTTGTAATATCCATGAAAAAAAAGCAGAAAAAATATCGACTTGGAAGTTGAATATGGTAAACTTTTACATAAAAAAACTATTTTGTATTTATTATGTGTTGATCAAAGACTCACAATATGATTACCCTTTCATATTTTTGATTGTAGTAGGATTTCCCAACTACTTCACGTTTAAGATACATTACAATGGGTTGTTTACCAAGCCCCCAGGTAGAATATATATAGATGGGATTGTTTCATATGTTGACTTCATTGATACATACCTTTTTTCAATACACGACCTTGATGACATGGTTAAAGAGTTAGGATACCAAAACTGTAAGAAATTGTACTACCATTATTGTATCCCTGATGTCCCATTAGATTATGGTTTAATGCCTTTTCGGAATGATAGTGATGTTATAAAAATGGTCACATATGTCCCTAAACATAGACAAATTAGTTTGTATATTGAAACTGTGGACATAAGGGCTTTTACATATATAATTCTCCATCTAAGGTTGTCATTGAGGAGTTGGAACCTAAAACTATTGCACCAAAGTTTAGAAAAAGAAACCAAGAAAAAGAGATACAAGTTCTTATAGTAGGAAACTAGATTTGAATGAACATGTATGTGAGGTACTTTTAGTAACACAATCATAAGTAATTGATGTTGATGAACCCATAGAATATGATAAGTGTATCGTTCCATATAGAATGTCAAATGCTACCCAAGAAAGTCATAGATTTAATGTTAACATTGAGGTAGAAGTTAGGAGTGTTCAAGATATAGTGGGAATGGATCAAGGTGATCAAATGAAAAGCCAAGTGGACCAAGGTGTTCTAATGATAAAAAATGTGGACAAAGGTGTCTATGAAGAGCAAGCGCCAATGTAATATAATTTCTAGAATTTAGAAGTCATAAGATTTGAGGATGGAGGTGGGGTCCAAACTAATGTGCTAAATAATTATGAGAAGATTATTTAGTTTCGGCTAAAATTGATGTAAAGTATAACGTTCAAGGACCAAGGGAAAATGATGGAGTAACCAAGAAATTGGAGATTGGAATGTCATAGAAGAAGTTGGATATGGAAAAGTAAATAGCTGAGAAAATAATTAGCGGTGACTATGAAAAGCAGTATGGTTGTTACACCCTCGACCGGCGGCGGAAACGTCGGGTTGTGCGACATCTTTGTCATGGATCACAGATACTGGTTACATTGAACAATACACATAAATGCTAACATAAATATTACCTTCATTTTAAATTAACTTTTACATCGTACTATGTTTTCAAATACTAAGAATTTAAGTACAAATAGTTCCTTAACAGTTAGGCATAAATAACAACAATGTTGCTTGCATGAATCCATGAATGCTTCTTAAATTGCTGTTCCGTCTGATTCTTAGTTTCATGAGAATACATGTCATTTTGAAAATGGTTATATAATTTTGGTGAGTTCACATGTTTTTAGTGTTTATGATGAGTTAGGAAAACAAGTAAGTAATGGTTTTAGTAAAGGAAATAAACATGTGAGTTAAAATATTTTGTTTAAGCTCAATTCAGTCTGGATGTAATCAAGTTACAAGGTACAAGACGTGTTCTAGAAAAGTGTTACTTATAATCTAGACTGGAGTACTATTTATAGTACCCTCAACATAGTCCAAAATACATAGAGATACTTCAACATTTAAAGTGAAACTACAAATGTGCTCTCCAAAATACATAGATATATCGAAGGTGCATAACCTTCGATATAGATTACAAAACAACTATTTGACACTTACATACTAAGACTTTGATAATGAATATTTAAGTCTTCAAATTGCAGGTAGTGCCTTTACAACTTCCATCAATGTCTTTCGTATCTCCAAATACCAGCATACAACTTTCCTTTTATCCAACCTATCTCCATCTATATTCTTCTTGCACTTTTCTATTATGAGAAAAATGTTTGTTAAATTTGCAGCAGAAAACATGCCTTTCAAGGCAGTGTAAAAGAAATGTTTCTTTTGAGCACCCTTCACCTTCTTCCCTTGAAACACAACACCCACGGGTTTAATATTGTAACGCCTATAGATCCGGGCTAGTCAATTTAGAGATAATAGGGGTCGAAAACGAATTTTCGACAAAAGATTATTTAAAATAAATAATCTTAACCAAGTTGTAGAATATGTCTCAAGGGTTCCGTACATATAAAGAGCGCCGAAATCCGAGTTATAACGAAGAAGTTATAACCCGTCGAAGTTTCGCGACGGAACCGGCACGACACCGGGAAGACGTAAATAGTGACTTTATGATAGAGCGACTTTTAGCCTTAGTAATCTAAATGAAAGTCGTAGAATATGTTAACCTGAGAACGTCCATAAAAAGAACGCCCAAATCTGACTTCGTATAAGGAAGTTATGATTTTTCGAAGTTTCGACTTAGCAGTGTACAACCCGAAGTTCGAGTATTAGATCGAGCGGTTTTTAGCCGACACAATCTAAACGAGAATCGAATATCTCTTTATTAGCAGCGTAATGATAAAAAGACAGACGGAAATGGACATCAGATGAAGAAGTTATGAGATTTTAACAGACCAATCCTATCACTGCCTGTTAAAAATATAACTTTAAAAATAAAGTCAAAGTTGGAGTCTAAACGAAAGCTGTAAAGTATGTCTCCACCTACGCGTGGATATAAATAACGTCAAAAACGGAGTTCGCATGAACGAGTTACAAATTACAATAGCATATTTACGTATTAAAATAAAGTATAAATCATATATACGTACACATATGTATACATATGTATATATCATTAGAAACGTATCGACGATGCAGTCATTATAAGACTAATGTTGAGTTCTTTTGACATTAGTTTAGTACAAATATCGTTAAATCTATTTAAAATAGTAATATAAAGGGGTGTTTACTTGTTTATATAACTATAAGGGCCCGAGCATTTTGGTCCCTTGTGATTCGACTTCTCTTTCTGTAGTTTTAGTATAGTAAGGTGAGCGCTGAAGCGCTGCACGAATCTTTCTTAGAAAGATTCAGCGATGAAGTTCTGCCCCTGCAGAGCCCGACTCCTAGCTAAAATCCCATTGTAAGTAAGTTATGCTTACTATATTTTAAATATAGTTTATATTTAAAATTAGTATTGTTATTATAAACTTATAATAAATATTTTAGCTATTATTATGACTTATATAAGTGTCGTTATAATATCTTTTTAACTACTCGTGGTACGGAGAATCTGGTTTAAAGGGCCGTATAGGATTGTTGGATTTCAGAAGTGCTATATGCCAAAATGGTCCTGCCCTCCGGTGTTTTATGTCTGGCCCCTGTCTGTACATAGTGGTTGGAAAGTATTATTTAAACGCTTATATAATAATAATAAGACTAATAATTAGTCACAGTAAATATTAGACTAAAATCTAATGGTAATAATACTAGGTTTCGTCAAAAGAAATTATTTTAAAGTAAACGAAGCGTTGTCCGAGTACTGAGTCACCACCTTATCAAGTGAGTGCATGGTTACTTTCATCTTACACATAGATATGAAGTATTTTATATAACTACGTGCTATGTGTGCATATTATCTGAATACTTGCTGTCTATGCTGGATGAACGATTTTATACATGTTTTAAATGATTTAAACTGTATATGTATTTTATATCTATGATAATGATGGGGTAAAACATGGGTAGATGTAATATGAGTTGGATGATGAGTTAAGAGGTGTTATAGACCACGAGGTGAGGGTGAGGGGTAGATGATGTGAGAAGCCTTTTCCCAAACGATGGCCTCATCATTCAGCAGAGTATGGATGACAACCATAAACTATTCTAGACAGTCCAGTGGAACACTAGCATGCTCGCAACCTGTAAGTGTTGTGAACGATGTGTTCACCCCGTGTACTCTAAACCTTGGTGATCATGCAGACTTGATGCCTAAACCTTGGTGATCATGCAGACTTGATGCCTAAACCCTGGCGACTATGCAGACTTAGTGGCCGTTGTGTATACCATGGCAACGATGGACTTCATGCCAATTCGTTAGGATGATCCTTAGGAATGAATGAACGAGAGATAGCTGATTCTTAGGGTAGATCCTTAAGAATAAAGAAGATAATGGGGATGGGTAATTGGGTTGATTGCTTGATTGTTTAAACATAATAATTATATTATTGTGGGTTGAAAACCCTACGTACTCACTTGGTTTCCCAACCTTACCCACTCAGTTTATTTATATCACAGGTGTCTATATGAAGTTACATTACACTGAGAGATTAAGGAGATATAAATCACTAGTGATAATAAATGTAAGTTCTGTTTATGCTTATGTTTCTGTATTGACGATGACATCCCAAATGTTTTAAAATGAATAAAAGTACATTTCTTCATAAATGCTTTGATAACGTATTTATCATGTTTTACTCGGAAAAAATTCCACAACATTTTTATTAAAAAAAGGTACTCTGATTTTGATAAAGCATAAACAAAATCGGTCTTTTCTGACCGTGAAAATGGGGATGTCACAAATATGATATCTCCATCATCATAATGCTCGAGACTAACACATTCCAATTTTACATTTCGATTCTTCCCAGGTTTGTTGTAAGCTTTAGCAATCTCGAAATCAAATAAATCCAGATGTGCTAAATAGTAATAAATGAATTTCTTCACATGTGCATATCCTATAATATAGGCTCCCTTAGCACTGACTTGCTTATCATCAATAGTTTTGATAAGATATTCCTAGGTGATAAGGTCATTGAGATTCTTCAGTGGAAAGTCAACAATGGTAAACTCACAAACACTGTTATCCGCTCTGATAAATTTGTATAAATAGTTTTGAAGGAGATTCTCGAACATAACATCCTTTGTTATTGAGATAAGTTTCACAATTTTCTTAAAGACCAAATCTCTTCATCCTTCTGTCCAAGAACATCATGAAATCTTATTTTAACACATTTGAAAGCTTCATCTTCTTGAAAACTGTTTAGTAGCTTGAATTGACCAAATGTAAACATCGAAGGATTGAAATGAAAATCAAGCTACTGTAATGGTGAATTCTCTGTCTCATAGCTTTCCTTTGGCATCTTCTCAAATGCATCAGCTTCTCCAAATTGATGGGTTTTGGACATAAGAACTTTCCCTATGTGCACATACAACCCTATAGCTTGGATCTAGGTTTCACTAATTGAACATGAAACATATCCAAGACTTTCATGGCTAGATCTAATGTAAACTAACAATTAAAACATATGAAAACAGATCTAGAATAGTACCTTGAGTTACTTGCTTGAAAACCTTCTTCTTCTTGGAGCTTAGAGTCACAAATGTCACTCCTCTAATGGCTTACAAACACCAACTAGCAAGAAGATGATTTGAGAGAGGGAGGAAGAGGGAAATCGGCTCTAGGGTTACTCCAATCACAAGGGTGTCGATTTCCACAACCCCAAGGGTCTATTTATACTTGTGAGCTACTAGGGTTTCACCTTAAAATCCTAATTGGATAACTTAGCCTCAAAGTAATCCAAATCCCCTCTTGATAAGGCCTTGGACGATTTCTAGGTGATCCACATCCCTAAAATCGTCCAACCCATATCCATAAGGATTATTAGCTCAAAATACAACTTTCACACATTTGACAGTTTATGCCCCTTTATTCAATTAATCTCTTTAAGTCACCAAATTAATTCCTAATTAATTTATGACTTATATTAATCAAATAATATTATTATTCTTTTAACATATTATTCTTAAAATACATTAATAATAATATCTCTTCTCTCTAAATCACCCTATCAAGTTGCTATGGTGAAGGCAACCCAAAAGGACCATGCACAATCGGGTCAAGTACTTACCAAATATAGTTACAACCTTAGACACTAATCCAACAGTTTCCCACTTGAATAAGTCTAGTAACTATAAACGCAAACACAATCTGATTAACAATGGTAGCTCTCAAAGACGCTGTCAACTCTGATCGTGTCAGTAACCTGTCCTTTAGATAAGGGATCGTACAGTCCTTTGTTTTGATATCGTGCAGACGATTATCACACTTGTCGTCCAGCAACTAATTTTCTCGATCTCAGATTCATTTGACATAGAACTTAATTGAACACATCAATTCAGTCCTGACCGGGCCCGACACATAAGTCAAATCAAATCATCGAGCGGCCATGATATCTCTTTTACCCTCTTAGGATAAAAATAACAGATAAACTTTGACTTATATGCATTTAATTTACTTATCGACTAATCAACTATACACAAAAATGTGTTTTATGACATCAATTTACTGATGCGGTTTCGCATTATCAATGCACAACCAATTAGTAAATAATAAACCATATATCTAGGTTTTAAGACCATATGATATTATCGTCTTGCAATCACTCTAAAGTGATTCCGGCAAGCGCGGGTTTATTCCAATGCTCAAAACTTGTTCATAAGCACTCATGAATGTTGTAGCAAACCTTTGTTATGTCTAATACCATTTAGACAATCTACACACCAATTGACGACAATCTTCATTCATACCTACTTCCAACATATGAACGATTGTGGACAGTTTGAATAATTCGATTATTCTTAATAAACTCAATTATTCTGGAAGTCAAAACATGCAAAGTGAAACAATAGCTAAACGATTAAAATAAGATAGTAACTTTACTTATAAATAATACTCCTTTATTTAATCATCAAATGTCAATTACATTTATCTATTACACGTTTCTAATATTATCTAATCTAAACTAATATCATCCTTCAGCCCAATACTCCTAGCATGCTGCAAGTGCTTAACCCTGCTCAATCCCTTCGTAAGCGGATCTGCTGGGTTATCTTCTGATGATATCATATTAACCATGAGGTGTCCTTCTTCTACTTGATGTCTAATAAAGTGATATTTTCTATCGATATGCCGAGATCTACCATGATCCCTCGGTTCCTTGGTCAAGGCAACCGCTCCTTCATTATCACAGAAAATTTCCATGGGATCCTTTATAGCAGTCACAACTCCAAGATCGCCAATGAAGTTCTTCAACCATATTGCCTCTTTAGACGCTTCGCTTGTTACAATGTATTCTGATTCGCACGTTGAATCAGCTACAGTTTCCTGTTTGGAACTTTTCTAAGTTACCGCTCCTCCATTAAGGGTAAAGACCCATCCCGAATGCGAACGGTAGTTGTCCCTGTCGGTCTGAAAACTGGCGTCACTATACCCTCGCACCTTCAAGTCATCACTCCCTCCAAGGACTAGAAACCATTCCTTGGTCCTCCGAAGGTACTTAAGGATGTTCTTGACCGTAATCCAATGCGCTCTTCCAGGATTCGCTTGATATCTACTGACCATGCTCAAAGCAAAGGTCACATCAGGTTGAGTACAAGTCATAGCATACATGATCGAGCCAACTGCGGAAGCGTAAGGTACTCGGCTCATCTCAGCTATCTCGGCTTCGGTACTCGGACTTTGAGTCTCACTCAACTTGGTATTACTCTGTATCGGTAGTTCTCCCTTCTTCGAGTTTTCCATACTAAAACGTTTTAGTACCTTATCTAAGTAAGTATTCTGACTAAGTCCTATTAGTCTCTTACTTCTTTCTCTCACTATCCTTATTCCCAAAATATAGGAAGCCTCTCCGAGGTCTTTCATAGCAAAACACTTCCCGAGCCAGGACTTGACCTCCTGCAGAGTCGGGATTTCGTTTCGTATGAGCAGTATGTCATTGACATACAAAACGAGAAAGCTAACTATGCTCATACTGGCTTTGACATATACACATGATTCATCTTCGCTTCGTACAAATCCAAACTCTTTGACTTTCTCATCAAAGCAAAGATTCCATCTGCGAGATGCTTGCTTAAGTCCATAAATGGACTTCTCAAGCTTGCACACTCTATTTGGATGCTTCGGATCAACAAAACCCTCTGGCTGAGCCATGTAAACATCCTCAGCCAACTTCCCATTAAGGAAAGCGGTCTTGACATCCATTTGCCATATCTCATAATCATGAAATGCATCAATGGCTAGCATCACCCTAATAGATTTTATCTTCGCAACTGGTGAGAAGGTCTCATCATAGTCAACTCCGGGAGTTTGAGTAAAGCCCTTCGCCACCAATCACGCCTTATATGTGTGCACATTCCCATCCACGTCGGTCTTCTTCTTGATGATCCATTTGCACCCAACCGTCTTACATCCGGGCACATTGTCAACCAAATTCCAAACTTGGTTGTCATACATGGACTGAATCTCGCTGTTTATCGCCTCTTTCCATTTTGCAGACTCTGGGCCTATCATGGCTTCCTTATAGCAATTAGGTTCATCTAGATTTATTAGTGTAATATCACTAATATACGTGTCCCCTTCGGTAGTAATATGAAAACCATACAACTGGGGTCGAACTCTAACTCTTTCGGAACGTCTAAGAGGTAATGACTCATCAATTGGTTCAACCGGAGTTTCCTACTCGGGTTGAGCGCAAGCGGTAGAGGTTCCTGATGGGTTTTGGTCATAAGACATCCTATGTGCTCATACAAACCCTAATGCTTGGATCTAGGTTTCTCTATTGTACATGCTTTGAATCCAAGACTATAAACCCTAGTTCTATCATATGAAATCAATATTAACATATAATTAGTTTTATGATATTACCTTGATTGTTATGTAGCAATAATCCCAATTCCTCCTTGAATTGACTTTGGAAAGCTGAGAGTCACAAGTGTCACTCCTCTAATGGCTCACAAGCACCATAAGAAAGTGGAGAAGGTATAAGGAGATAGGGGAGGTATTGAATTCGTTTCTAGGACCTCTTGGGAAGGCTTAGACGAATTCATGAGCCTTGGGGTCTTTATATAGGGTTAGGATTAGGGTTTCAGTCCTTATCCTTATCTAGTTACTTGCCCATCAAGCAACCATAAGATAAGCCTTGACAATCTCTATCTTTTGGACCTTGGAAGATTTTAAGGATATCCTTATCCTTGAATTCGTCCATCCTTTAACAAGGATAACCATTGCCCTATTTTGTAACTATCACATAATTACAATTCAGCCCCTCTAGTTTAATTAATTTCTCCAATCAAGTTGCTTTGGTGAAGGCAACCCAAAAGGACCATGCACCATCGGGTCAAGTACATACCAAAATAGTTATGGACTTAGACACTAATCCAACAGTCTCCCACTTGGATAAGTCTAATAACTATTATGTGTATGACTTCAGATCCTGATCTGCAATCGTAGCTTTCCAAAGCCGCTGTCAACTTTGATCCTATAAGATACGCGTGTCCTTAGATAAGGGATCATATATTTCTCCATTCTAGATATCATATGAGATATGATTTCAAATCATTCTCTTTGTACTACTTCTCGATTTCTGATTTATGACGACAGACTAATTGAACAAATCAAATTAGCCCTAGCCCGGCCGAGCATTTACGTTTGTCATCACTAAGCCATCGAGGGGCCCAAAAGATATCCCTTTTATCCTACTTTGGATAAAAGGAATGGATAAACTTTGATACAATGCTTGCTTGCACTCACTAACCAAATCACACACAACAATATGTTTTATAACACCAAGTTACTAGTGCATTTACATATTATCAATGTGCAACAAATTTGCAAGATACAACCCACACATCTCAATTTCAAGAATATAAGATGTTATCGTCTCACCAATCACTCTTGATACAATTCATGGAGTGATCCAAGTGAGCGTGGGTTTAATCCAATGCTCAAATCATATTCGTAAGCACTCATGAACGTTGCAGCAAACATTTGCTTATGTCTAATGTTTTTTAGACAATCCACACACCAATTCACGACAGTCTTCATTCATATCTACTTCCAACATATGAACAACTGTGGCCCGTTCGAATAATTCGATTATTCTTAATAAACTCAATTATTCTGGAAGTCAAAACATGCAAATGTGAAACACAAGAATAATACTAATCCCATATGGCCTCAAACCTTTGAGTATAAATAAAACGCCTTTTATTTATCACCATATTGATTACTCATTATTTGTCGTTTCGGTTAATCAACTTCTTACTTGAATTTCAACACTTGTCCCATGCTCCTAGCATGCACACAATGTTTACCTATGGTTCTTACTTTGTGAAATAGATCACATTGAACACATTTCCAATCCTTCTCATTTCACAACTCCAAATCCGTTTTTCATAAGTTAAAGAATATCAAATTCTTGTTACTTATAGAATATGCTAGATTCTAACATTCTATGCAACTATCCTTTCGTAATGTCACTGCACCAAAGTCACAAAGACTATTGCCAATGATATTACAAAGTCCTCTATCGGAGATTGTTACAAGACAATTCCTTAGATATGATGTCTCTTACTCAAAGTACATTCCTTTGAACATCCTTTTGCATAAAAGTTTCTAATCTAGACATAGATTTTCAATATTCAATTCCCAATATGGACACGCTTCCATATTTTCCGTATGACAACTCATTCTTAATAGAATCTTATCTATTCGTAATGATGTCAATATGGTCCATCCGGTATGGAAACATTTCCATAATTTCCATATGACAACTCATTCTTAATAGAATCTTTTCTATTCATAATAATGTCGATATGGTCCATCCAATACCATGCTTCCAACTACTCACAAGTGACCAATCCTCGTCGAACTTTGGATTGTCCTTTGATAGTTGTTTAATTATTTTAGTCAAAACCAATTCTAGTCCTTTTTCCCTCTAAATGCGCTAGACATTTGGAAAATTTTAGAATGGTCAAACATTAAAGCATTTGCAATCGATCCTATACCCGAAGCGTATGGGACACGATGCATAATGTTTTATTTGCTATGTTCTCAAAATTCGAATTGTGAAGAGGAATGCCGTAATCATAATCAAAATTTTAAGAACACACTTTGTACCATTGACTAAATTTTATTAACATTCCACAACCTAAGCCTTTAGATTTGAAGCATAATATTCTCTCCCTTAATTATAGCAAAACAACTTTATAACCCTTACTACTTTGCAAGGTTTAACTCTGTTTTCTATAATTAATATTGCCAACTTTGCAATACGTGCCTTAATAATCATACAATCATAACATTTATGCTCCCACTATCATGATGATTATTGTAAAACATAACATTTATGCTCCTACTAGCTTCGACATGTATTCATAAACATCTCAACTTCCAGAAAGACAATACTTATTGAATTTCTTAAGTTCATGTTTCTAATACTTAGTGCTTTGATAATCTTTTATCAAGGCTTTTTGAACTTATACACCTTTGCCTTCGATAGTTCATATGTGTGTCTAAACAATTAAGACTAATTGTCAAACCTCACAATTCAAATTATGGAAAGGGATACCGTAACCATAATCGAATTCGAGAATGCAATTTTACAATCACTATCTTCTTAAAATCTCTCTTAGTGAAAGCATTTCCTCACAATCATTTTCATGAAGGAGGAAATCTTATGACACTTAGATTTAAATGGTGTATGTGTTCCTATCCATGTGAATTTGTTAAAACTAAAGTTTACGACAAATTCAAACTCATATGGACCGAACCTTCTTAATCTTGATTTCTTGCCTTATGGTAGCACAGATGCCCACCACGTCTTCCAAGTAGTTAAGCAGCTCACCTTTTCTTATCAATGTACTTTCCATTGATCAAGGTCCTTGCCTTTTAATGCATTCAAATGAGAACTCATAGGACTCACATGCATCATTAACTCGATTGGATTGGCATAGAAACAAAATAATGTCAACACGATAGGTTGTAAGCCTCAACTCGTGTGCTAGTGATGATCGATAAGGTTTATTTGATTTGTACTTGAAACCTTTCAAGACCATTAAGACTCCCACTGACTCCTTGACGTATAAGATTCTCTTGTCAATAACCATTTCTTGACAAACAAATATTTAAGAGTTAGTGCAGCTTTTATCAAAACATTTCATAAATTTGTCCTAGTTGGTCTTTGTCTTATCCAAGACATCACAACTTTCCACATTTGATGAATGTTATAAACCTTTAATGCTTTTCACTCATTGTCACAATCTTAACTTTAATACTTGTTATTGGAACGAAGTATGATAGACTTCTTGATTTAACCATTTCTTCAATTCTTGATTCCTCTTCTTAGACATTCAATTGTATTAAGATTCACTTAGAGGATCAATTGAGATATGGTTCTTAATCATTAAGACCTATCATAAAGCATAAAAGCTACTCTCCCTTCTTCTTATAATGGAGAAACTTTTATCTTTCTGCCTACTTGATTCTTCTTATTCGTTCTGCCTTTGATTTAATCCTTTTGAATCAATTCAGAATTACACTTAATCTTATAAGTATAATCATATTTACTAAGCCTTTAGTAAATCATGACGAATATCTTTGTTACTCTTATGGTGGACTTGATCAATACGCAACTTTGTGTACTCGATCTCCTAGTCCTTCACTTGACACTTTGTCAACGAATTAGTCTAATTTCCAAATATGAAATTTCTCATTCATCGTGCATTCACGTTGCATGATTCCAAGTTTCTGCCCAATTGAAACTTAGGCGATGAGAAACTCTCCCTATTTGGTAAATTCTCGACTTTCCATAACATAATAAGAACCAAATCCATTATTGCTAATAATAGAAACATTTTAACATCAATTTTTCATACACGCCATTGTAAGGATAAATAAATAAAATTTAAAATCAAAATTTATTTTATTGCGGAAGAATTTGTCCTTACAATGCAACTCATTGAAAAACTTATGCTAATACATCTTTCTTAGCAATCTAATTCTAACTCTAAGTAGTAGCTCAAGAATCTAATCTTCGAGAAATGCGATCGAAATCCATTCCTTCACGGTTAGATTTTGCTCACTTCTTCCCTTAAGCTTCCTTTCTTTTCTTCGATCCTACAAAACATCAATTGTAATCTTATCACATTATGTATTAAGAATCTAGAATAAAGGCTTAAAAGAGTTAGTCAATGGATTTTACCTAAAGCAAAGCCATACGTTTTGACTCTCCCATCTCTTAGATCTCTTAGGTAAATATGGCAGCTTCGTCTCCAATGCCCCTTCTCTTGTCAATAGAAGCAAATTGACTCTTTTGGAACAGAACATGGAACTACTTCAGACGTTGCCTTTCTCTTATGATCAAACTTTTCGATCATAGCATGTCTTTCGTTGCCATTGTCTATATCCATAGAGGTCTTGAAGGCAGATTCACCGATCAACATTGCTTTTCTATTGCGCCAAACCATTTCTGATTCAGCCGCAATAAGCATATAGGTGAGATCTATAAGGGTCACGTCGCGGTTCATTGTATAGTACTCTCTTACGAACTCACTATAGGTGTTAGGAAGTGACTGAAGAACCCAATCAACAGCCATTTCCTCACAGACAATGGATCCCAACATTCTTCACCTATCAATGTGTGACTTCATCCCTAGGACGTGGGCACACACTGACTTTCCTTCTTTATGTTTACTTGCCAAAAGGGCTTGAGTGAGCTTGAACTTTTCAAGCCTTTGAACTTGTGGGTTAGGGAGAATAATTGGAGGAGGTGGAGGAAGTGAAGCATGATTTCTTGTTCCTCGATCGAATCGTGGAATATCATCTTCATGTGGAAAGCTTGTTCCACGGGATTTGGGAAGACCATAATTGTCGAACTTTGACATCTACAAAATGGGAGAAAAACGAATTCAAGTTAGTTGATTGATTGAGTCCTTAGTAAATCACCCAAATGAGATACTAAGGCTAGGACCCAACACAATACTCTACAAAACGGGAGAGGGATGCCGTAACCCAAATTGAAGAATATTTGAAGGTAAGTGAATGACGATTCACTAATTTCCACCGCGAAAAACGAAAAAGAAATTTAAGTTTTAAATCTATGAAAACTCCTAGATCCTTTGAGATTCATTGAACTTTCAATGGCATGTTTAAATCTCGATATGCCCCTCTTGTTTGTGACTGGGATGCCGAGGATCACAAAGCGGGTGTGAATAACCATGCAAACTTACATGGTGCCCTTACATGTTACAGTCACCTATTCGATGTGCCGGTAAACCACACACGCTCCACCGAACTATGACAAACATTGAGTCACCCTTTGCTACCTTTGCTTAGAACCATTTAGTGTGCCGGTAAACCACACACGCTCCACTAACGTCTTCGCAAGGGCACAAAGTGTAATTTCATGGAATTGCATCAATTCACTTTTGCCTAAGTAACTAAGATTGGGAATTTTATGAAAACATTTAGTTACTTTTGTATATCATTATACTTATAATGGAAGGTTTCGTCCTATCCTACCCGTTCGGCTAACGACCCTCCACTAGTCAAGAGTGCGGTGGGTAAGAGTGGATACTCATTCAATCGCCATTTTATAGGCAATTTCCTTAAACACCCCTTATAGACCAGCTTCGTGAATGAGGCCTACTAACGGTAAGACTGACTTTTACTCATACATATATATAATGTTAGACTTTTAATGTTATATATATAGTATAGGGTGTATTTTACACTTTTAAAATATTAGGTGGTTAAATTTAACAATTATACTTTTAATTCAATTAAATTGTAAACCAAAACTTTTATGGATTTATTAAACTTCTTTTAATTATACCCCTTAATTAATTAATAAAACCATAAGGGTGTGATTTGAACTTTTTCAAAACAATACTAGAGTTTTAGAATTTAACATTCCTAATTAAACTTTTAATCAACTTTTAAATTCCAAAACTTGAGGGCAAGTTTTGAAACATTTCAACACATTAGGGTTTAGAATTTAAATATACATCAAAATTAAACCATTTAATCAAAATTTAAATTCCAAAAGTTGAGGGCAAGTTTTGAAACCTTTTTCAAAACATTAGGGTTTTAACTATTTAAATTTCAAAAAACAAAACTTTTGGGTTCAAATTTAAACTATAAAACCTAAAGGGCAAAATATGAAACTTCTCATAACAACAAGGATCAAAAATATAGTCAAATATATCATATAATCGGATTAATATTGATCTAACATGATAAGGTAACTATCCATAAGCAAAAACAGCAAGAAATCCCGAAGTACCCTCCATCTGACGAGCTGACTCGGCAAGTCAGGCTTGGACTTGGCGAGTCTGCATGGACTCGGCGAGTCCAGCCTCCAGAAATCCAAAAAACGAATTTTCCAGTTATACAATGCATCAATACAATTGAAACCAAGCTAGGCTCTGATACCACTGATGGGTTTTGGTCAAAAGACATCCTATGTGCTCATACAAACCCTAATGCTTGGATCTAGGTTTCTCTATTGTACATGCTTTGAATCCAAGACTATAAACCCTAGTTCTATCATATGAAATCAATATTAACATATAATTAGGTTTATGATATTACCTTGATTGTTATGTAGCAATAACAATCCCAATTCCTCCTTGAATTGACTTTGGAAAGCTAAGAGTCACAAGTGTCACTCCTCTAATGGCTCACAAGCACCATAAGCAAGTGGAGAAGGTATAAGGAGAGAGGGGAGGTATTGAATTCGTTTCTAGGACCTCTTGGGAAGGCTTAGACGAATTTATGAGCCTTGGGGTCTTTATATAGGGTTAGGATTAGGGTTTCAGTCCTTATCCTTATATAGTTACTTGCCCATCAAGCAACCATAAGATAAGCCTTGAAAATCCCTATCGTTTGGACCTTGGACGATTTTAAGGATATCCTTATCCTTGAATTCGTCCACCCTTTAACAAGGATAACCATTGCCCTATTTTGTAACTATCACATAATTACAATTCAGCCCCTCTAGTTTAATTAATTTCTCCAATCAAGTTGCTTTGGTGAAGGCAACCCAAAAGGACCATGCACCATCGGGTCAAGTACATACCAAAATAGTTATGGACTTAGACACTAATCCAACAGTTCCTTCATCACTCGATTCTTGAATCTCTTCAAGATCGATTTGCCTCCCAGTATCTCCTTGGCTTATGAGTTCTCTCTCTCGGAAAACCCCTCTCCTCGCAACGAAGACAACAATGTCACTCAGTCTATAGAAGAGATATCCAAAGGATTTCTGCGCGTAGCCAATGAAAATATATCGCTCACTACGAGATTCAAGCTTGTCATGAGTTTCTCGTCTTACGAAAACTTCACAACCTCAAACCTTGATATGTGCCAACAAGGGAGTGTTCCCTATCCACATCTCGTGAGGTGTTTTGGCAACCTTCTTTGTAGGGACTCGGTTAAGGATATGGGTGACAGTCTCTAAGGCATACCCCAAAAATGAGATAGGTAGTGAAGCACGACTCATCATAGAACGAACCATGTCCAACAAGGTTCGATTGCACCTTTATGCCACACCATTTAACTGCGGTGTCCTAGGTGGCGTCAATTGTGAAACTATTCCACATTCCTTGAGATAGTCGTGGAATTCAAGACTTAGGTACTCTCCTCCTCGATCGGATCGAAGCATCTTGATTTTCCTGTCCAATTGATTCTCCTCTTCATTTTTGAACTCTTTGAACTTTTTAAACGTTTCAGACTTGTGCTTGATTAAGTAAATATACCCATATCTACTATAATCGTCGGTGAAAGTCACGTAGAAGCGGTTTCCATACTTTGTGGTGGATCTAAAGGGCCCACATACATCGGTATGTATGAGATCCAATAAACCCTCACCCCTCTCACAAGTGCCAGTGAAGGGTGACTTGGTCATCTTTCCAAGCAAACAAGACTCACACGTGTCATCTTCCCTAAGGTCGAATGACTCCAACACTCCATCCTTTTGGAGTTGGGCTATGCGCTTCTTGTTAACATGTTGAAGACGACAATGCCACAAAGATGCTTTATCCATACTATTGGACGAATCTATACATAACACATGATTTCCTAGGTTATCTACAACCATAACAGTTTCATAAATTCCATTACAAGGCATTTCTTCAAAGTATAAAACACCATTTAGATAAGCATAAATAGAACCATTCATATTATTAAACGAATATCTAAATCCTTGTCTAAACAAACCATAAAATGAAATGATGTTGCTTGCCATATCTGGCGAGTAGCAACAATTATTTATATCTAGACCTAATCCATTACTAAGCACTAAAGAATACACTCCAATCGTGGTAACAGGCGACGATTTTCTGTTTCCCATAATTAGATTTATTCTTCCTTGCTCCACATCTCTATCTCTTCTTAGTCCCTACAAATCAGAACAAATGTGGTAACCACATCCTGTATCAAGAACCCAAGAAATGGTATGAGATGAATTACTAGATTTGATTGTGTATATACCTGCAAAATATGGCTTGATCTTTCCATCCTTGATGGCTTGCAGATATTCCAGGCAGCTTCTCTTCCAATGCCCTATTTTGTGGCAATGATGTCACTCTGCCTCCTTCGGGTTAGGGTTGGGCTTAGCGGTATCAACCTTGGTCCCACTAGAAGAAGAACCATCTTGGGACTTTCCCTTGCGGTGGCTCTTTGACGGAGCCTTCCTCTTCTTTCCCCTTCCCTGCCCTATAGCCAAAACAGGAGCAACAGTTGGTGCGAGAGTTGGTGCAGCAGACTTGTCCTTTAGGTTTCTCTCAGTAGTCCTTAGGAGTCCTTGGAGTTTTCTTAGGGTGACCTCTTCCTTGTTCATGTGGTAGGTCATCCTAAATTGGTTGTAGCATGAAGGCAAGGAATGAAGAACAATGTCGATGGCCAAATCCTCCCCAAAGTTAACATTTAACTTGCAAAGACAATCAACATATCGTTGCATCTTTTGCAAGTGCACAGGCAACGATTCTCCATTTCCCATCTTAGCGGTGATCATGTTGGTGATGATCTCGTAGCGCTCTTGCCTCACGCTTTGGTGGTACCTCTCCATCATGTCTTGATGCATTTCATACGGATACATGTCCTCATAGGACTTTTGGAATTCTTGGTTCATAGTGGCTATCATGATGCAATGGACTTTCGTTGCATCACGTTCGTGTGTCTCAAAGACAGCTATCTCTTCGGGAGTAGCGATTTCCGGGTTGACCTTCTCGAGTTTTTCATCGAGGACATACTCTTTGTCCTCGTAGCGTGAAATGGTGCGAATGTATCTTATCCATTCGCTATGTTTGTACCATCGAAGGTCACCTTTTGGCAAAGACTCGTTAACGTGAATGAGTTAGCAGCAGCGTTGTTTGCGTTTGACATCTACAAATAGAAATGACAAAGTTTTATTAGAATTGGATCCCTAATTAAACACCCAAAATGAAAAATTAGGGCTAGGACCCAACAACATTATTTACATATTAGAAAAGGGATACCGTAATCCAATCATGCAAATAATTTGGAGGTAAGTGATTGACGATTTACTAATTCTTCACCACGAAAACATAACCTTGAGTTTTATTGAGAATTCCTAGATTTTAGAGATTCATTGAACTCTTCAATGGCATGTTTAAATCTCGATATGCCCCTCTAGTTTGTGACTGGGATACCGAGGATCACAAAGCGGGTGTGAATTACCATGCAAATCTACATGGTGCCTTCATTGTTACAATCATCTATTCGATTTGCCGGTAAGCCACACATGCTCCATCGAACTATGATAAACAACGAATCACCATTTTCCACCTTTGCTTAGAACCAATTAGTGTGCCGGTAAACCACACACGCTCCACTAACTTCTTAGCAAGGGTGCAAAGTGCAATTTCATGGAATTGCATCAATTCACTTTTCCTAAAGTAACTAAGAATTAGAATTTTATAAAATAGTTTAGTTACTTTATATGTTCATTATACTTATTAATGAGGAGAGAGAGTTGCCCTATCCTACCCGTTCGGCTAACGACCCTCCACCGGTCAAGCAAGCGGTGGGTTGTACACCCATTAAGCGCCATTTTATAGGCAGCAACCTTATACCCACCTTATAGACCGGCTTGGTGAATGAGGCCTACTAACGGTAAGACTAGCATTTTAATTTTACTTATATATATATATATACATATATATATATATATATATATATATATATATATATATATATATATATATATATATATATATATATATATTAAGCTTTTAATAATATAATAGTATAGGGTTGAATTTTAAACTTGTAAAACTCTAGGGGTTGAAATTTAAATTCTTCTAAATTAAATTATTAATCACAAAATTCAAATTTCAAAACTTCGGGATAGAAATTGAACTTTTCAAAACAATAGAGATCAAATAACAAATAATTCAAATTAAACAATTAATTTCATAATTATCTATATTTGACCTAATCCAATTTTAGTCATTAGATAATTACCAAATAATCTTAAATAGTCCATATTTATCACATAAATAAACAATATTTAAAAGATTTGAAATTATCTATATTTATTTCAAGGATAATCATTAAATTAAGTTAAAATTCAGATTTTTACATAATAAAATGATTTAGGTATCAATCCAAGACAAAACAGCAACAAAATCCCAAATTATCATCTGTCTGACGCTCGGATTCGCCGAGTCAAGCTTTGGACTCGCCGAGTAGGGCCAACTCGCCGAGTCCAGACACTGACTCGCCGAGTTGGGTCGGACAGAGGTGAATAAAAATGATTTTCAGCAAGCAAAACAGTTAAGCATCACATTCAATTGAAACCAATCATGGCTCTGATACCACTGATGGGTTTTGGACATAAGAGCTTTCCCTATGTGCACATACAACCCTATAGCTTGGATCTAGGTTTCACTAATTGAACATGCAACATATCCAAGACTTTTATAGCTAGATCTAATGTAAACTAACAATTAAAACATATGAAAACAGATCTAGAATAGTACCTTGAGTTACTTGCTTGAAAACCTTCTTCTTCTTGGAGCTTAGAGTCACAAATGTCACTCCTCTAATGGCTTACAAACACCAAATAGCAAGAAGATGATTTGAGAGAGGGAGGAAGAGGGAAATCGGCTCTAGGGTTACTCCAATCACAAGGGTGCCGATTTCCACAACTCCAAGGGTCTATTTATACTTGTGAGCTACTAGGGTTTCACCTTTAAACCCTAATTGGATAACTTAGCCTCAAAGCAATCCAAATCCCCTATTGATAAGGACTTGGACGATTTCTAGGTGATCCACATCCCTAAAATCGTCCAACCCATATCCATAAGGATTATTAGCTCAAAATACAACTTTCACACATTTGACAGTTTATGCCCCTTTATTCAATTAATCTCTTTAAGTCACCAAATTAATTCCTAATTAATTTATGACTTATATTAATCAAATAATATTATTATTCTTTTAACATATTCTTCTTATAATACATTAATAATAATATCTCTTCTCTCTAAATCACCCTATCAAGTTGCTATGGTGAAGGCAACCCAAAAGGACCATGCACAATCGGGTCAAGTACTTACCAAATATAGTTACAACCTTAGACACTAATCCAACACAAATACCACAGTCTGTATCGTTTCATAATTCCAAGTCTTGTTAATTTCTCTTTCAACCCTGTTGGATCATTCTCTCTCTACCTCCAGAAGCTAGTAAACTATTTAAGCTTCTTAATCTCTAACTCTTTTAGTTGTTTCTTCTCTTCATCTGATAGCTCAATACTTTTTGTAACATCCCTAAATTCCCAGGCCAATTTATTCATTTTTAAAATAATAAAAAATCCATTTAAAAAATTACATGTAGGGAAACCCATTTGTTCATAAACCATTATTCAAAAATCAGAGTTATAATGAAAGACATTACGGAAATCTCGAATCATAAAATTGTTGATATATGTGTATAGTTTCACCTTCGCCATCCGAGAAGTACCTAAAAAATATTTAATCCACAACTGCAAGCACAAAAATTAGTGAGTTCACCAAAATATCACATACAACACATTATAATAATCAGCCACGAGTTATCAGCAGTCCCAGTGGGCTAACAACACGTCTTGTGGATTAACAAAACACCTCATGGGTTATCAGCAACCCTAAGGACTTTCAGCAGGCCCATAGACTCATAGCAATCTAGGATTTATTAGCAATTCAGTTCACATGTAGCATTAGTCAACAAAATAAGACCCATTTGGTCAACACGCATATACTACCACACATGCAAGTATACTGAGAAGAGTCACCTCGTAAGTAACAGCTAAACACCACGATTCTCACCCAACAAAGACTGATCCTATGAGGTACCTAACAACAATAAAGAGGACCCTGTCAATATACATTCGAAAACCCCTAGTTTGACCAAAATTCAACCCATGATGAAAGTTAATGGCCAAAGTCAAAGTCAATGACCAATAATACTAATAGTTGACCCTCATGTCATAACCAACCCTTAGTCATGTCATGAGAATACACTCAACTTGATTCCAAATCGATCCTACACTAGCTCAACCAACTCCGTTACAGAAAAATCGCTCAGAAGGTACCATGATGTGAACCTTCCTTGGTCACGTTGTGAACATAATAGGACAAGATAATCGAGGGATTCCTTCACCGTCACTTCGTGGCACTCTCCATGTCAGTACGTGACCATTGTCTGAGGCAAAATCTTATTGGTTTAAGTCCTTAATCCATTAAGTCTTCAACACCAACTTTCCATAAATCTTTAAGTGACTCCAGAGGATCATAAAAATGACAAACTTATGGACATGCATGCTCCATGCACGTCCTCTACCCAACCTACGCCAAAAGGAATGAAAATAACCCAAAACTCATGAAAGGCCCACAATCCACAATCAATCCTTAGATCCATAAGACATGATTCTCTAGGGACTTTGGAGGAGCATAAAGTTGCCAACTTCATTCTATCCATCCACTCAAAGCAAAACCATGAACAAAAAGGGATTAAAACAACTTACATTTAAGTGAATAAACCATAAAGGTAGAATCTTGAATCCTTACAAATGGTCCAGAAGGTGACATCACTGATGAGAAAGTGTTTGTCGAATGATCCTTTCACCAATTATCCTTCTACTTCCTTCCAAGAGCACCTAAACCACCGAAATGAGCCAAAACCACCAAGATGGACTCGGGATACGATTTTTAAAGTTTGAGAGAGATGTAAGTTGAGAATTGAACCCTAAATCCGAGTTTAGGGTGCTTAAATACGAGAGAAACCCTAAAAGATCATGGGTTGTAGCCCTTGTCACGTCGTAACCATACACATATCACGTCGTGACTGGTTTTCGGATACGCCTTCTCATTCTTGACTTGTCACATCGTGACCTCCTTGTGGTCACGTAGTGGCTCATGGTTTTCCCCAAAATCCATGCCTTTGACCCCTTAATGCGCTACAATAATCCATTTTGGAAACGATGGTTACTATTCTTCCCAACTCAAAATAGATTTCATCCTTGAAATATGTCCTTACTAAACATTATGTAACAACCCCACCCCCTTCTGAATCCCCTTGAGGGATCTTACAGGACCAACTACTTCTTTCTTGATCCATTGCCACACCGGATGCTCAAAGCTACAAATAAAACTCAAAGATTTCCAAAAGGAGGCGCCTACGCCAAACTTGAGTGGAGACTCCCCTATTTTCACAACCACACCCGATATAGTTCCAGAACAATGCTCTATATGGAAACTTCCAAAAGCCGATGAAATAAAAAGCAAGGAATACTTGACCAACTTGACTTGAGAGGAGATAAAGATTAACACATCACAACTAACCGAATTGAAAAAGCTGAGTGTGACATCCCCAATTTCACGACCAGAAATGACCGATTTTGTTTATGCTTTATAGAAATCAGAGTACTTCATTTAATAAAAATGTTGCGGAATTTGTTCCCAGAAAAACATGATAAATGCTTTATCAAAGAATTCCTGAAGAAATGTATTTTTATTCATTTTAAAACATTTGGGATGTCATGGTCAATACAAAAACATAATCATAAACAGAACCTACATTCATTATCACTAATAATTTATATCTCCTTAATCTCTCAGTGTAATGTGGCTTCGTATCGACACCTGTAATACAACCAAACTTGAGTGGGTCAGGTTGGGAAACCTGATGAGTACATAGGGTTTTCAACCCACAATAATATAATTATTATATTTAAACATCAAACAATCAACCCAATTACCCATCCCCATTATCTTCTTTAATCATAAGGATATACCCTAAGAATTAGCTATTTCTCGTTCATTCATTCCGAAGAATTAGGCACAAAGTCCATCGTCGTCAGGGTTTACACAACAGGCACTAAGTCCATAGTCACCAGGGTTTAGGCACTAAGTCTGCATAGTCGCCAGGGTTTAGGCACTAAGTATGCATAGTCACCAGGGTTTAGGCACTAAGTCAGCATAGTCGCCAGGTTTTATCTTGTTTATTGACAATATCGTTTTCGAGAGTCCACTTACAATACATGTCAATGGGTTTTAGAGTAAACTGGGTGAACATATTGTTCACAACATCTACAAGTTGCAAGCCTGCTAGTGTTCCATTGAACCGTCAAGAATAGTTTATGGTTGTCATCCATACTCTGCTAGATGACCGGGCCAACACTTGGGTAAAGGCTTTTCTCATTTCTCAACTCTCACCCTTATCTCATAATCTATATCAACTTTCATCTCATCATCCAACTCATCTTTTATCAAACCGTCTTTACCCATTGTAATTTATAGGTATAAAATACGTATACAGTTTAAACCATTTAAAACATATATAATAGTGTTCATCTAGCATATATATCAAGTATACAGATAATATGCACACATAGCACGTAATTTATATAAAATAATTCATATCTATGTGTAAGATGAAAGTAACCATACACTCACCTTAGTAGCCTGAGTTGATAGAATATGACTAGAAATGGTCAGCGGTTCGTGATCGTCGGGCTCGGGAAGGGAAACAACTTTAACAAACGAGAGGGAGGAAAGATGTTTTGGTGTAAGAATGGATGAGGTTGAAATGGATATTTATAGGCTGATTTTTGGCCTCTCACATCGTGAGAATCAATGCTCGTGTCGTGAGCCATGTCTGTATCACCTCGTAGCTTCGCCATCTGCGTTTATAGCTCAGAAACGTGTCCGGACGACTTCTCACGTCGTGAGAATGATATGCTCACGTCGTGAGCTTCCAAGAGTCATCCCATAGACTTCCCAGGTGTTTCCTAGGCTCAATTAGTGTCCGTTTGACTCATCACATCGTGAGAAATACTGCTCAAGTCGTGAGTCCAGTCAGATTAGGGTTTCTGATACGTGTCATGCTCTTAGACAGCTGCATCTTCGGAACGTCATAACTTTTGCATATGAGCTCCATTTTTGACGTTCTTTATATCCACGCGTAGGTGGAGACGTACTCTACAACTTTCATTTAGACCCCTAAGGCTAAAAAGTAATTTATCATAAACTCACTTTTTACGATTTCCGGTGTCGTGCCGGTTTGTTGCGAAACTTCGACAGGTCATAACTTCTTCATTATAACTCGGATTTGAACGTTATTTATATGTAAGAAAACCTTGTGAAATATACTAAAACTTAGTTGAGGTTAATTATTGTGAATAATAATCTATAAAAAAAATCATTTTTGACGCTTATCGTCTCTAGATTGCCTAGCCCGAATCTACGGGCGCTACAATTATCTCCCCCTTAGGATGATTATGTCCCAGAATCATCAACGAAACAGGGCTTGTATAATGACTCCATGCATTATCTTTTCATCCTAGAATAATCGTAGCTTCTATGTTCCTTCGAATCAATATCTAAGTCTTAGACTTCTTGACAAAAGTCAGTGCTCGATCTTGTACCTGCTCTCTATCTTGCGTTGGACTTTCAGTCGTAACCTTCGAGTTACATAATCCTTATTGAAGACACCTTCTTTTTCTTAAAAGAAATAAGATAAGTTCTTTCCTTCATTTATCGTAACATACAACGCTTAGACTCAGGTCTTTTAGAGTCAAATTCCATAATGAAATATACCTTACTTCATGTTCTAATGTCATATAATCACATTTTAACAGGTAGCATTTCTAGCTATAGGCTTCTTACTTAAACAATGTTCGCGATACTTCTATTGATCGCTTCGATTATCTTTCACTTCAGTCTTAAGTCGGATGCTGCATCGAACTTGGTTCTCTGAACCACGTAGCATACTTGTCTTAGTTGGACTTGATTTGATAATGACCATTAGGGTTGGAATAATGATCATATTCTTAGTCATCACCGAAACAATGGTAACGACAGACTTGAACAAAACATAATCAATTACTAGTTTCTTAATGACCTTGTGACTTTCCTTGATCCAAGTGTGAGTCCTGTGCTTCTGGTAGTATAGGCCTTAGCTACCATTCACACCTACCCGTACTGGTCCCAAATAGGGTGACACAGTTTTCTAAGTCACCATACAAGAAAATCACATAACAACTTAACATACCAGATAACAAAATGAAGGTTTTATATTATTCCTTGAAACGATTACATAGGTTTTCAAGTTCACCCTAGACTATGCCTCTAATAGGCTACACCATACTATACTATCCACATGGCTAATACATAAATCGATCTTTGGATATGAAGTCCTTATCCTTAATTCCTCGCATTGTTTTCTTATTCGTCGAGGATCATGTGGAATTCCCTTGGCGTTGGTGGTGTGTTTGGCCTTGCTGCCACGTTCTTCTTTGGGCAATCTCTAGAAATATGCCCTTCTTTGTTACATCTGTAGCACACCTTCTTGTTGGATGCACACTTGCTGGCATAGTGGTCTGTCTTTCCACATTTGTAGTAAGTCACTTCCTTGCTACATTTCCCGAAGTGTTTCTTTTTACACTTCTTGCACCATTTAACTTCACCTCCTCCTCCTCCTCCTTCAGACTTTGAGAATTTTCTTTCTTCGTTGGAATTTGAAGATCCTTCATACATCCTTTTCTCGCCAACTTCAGCTCCCTCCATACCTATTTCCCTAATCTAGGTCTCAACATTCCTGGCTGCCCATATGACCACTCTCAAAGTGGTTGCTTGCTTGACAATTGGACCAAAGTCCGTGGGTAATCCATGGACAAACTTGTTGACTTTGGAGACCTCAGTTGGAACTAGGTAAGGAACAAGCTTCATCTTCTCTATAAAACTTGCAGCATACTCGGTGACACTCATCCTTCCCTTCTTCAGATTCTGGAATTCATTGTTGATCTCCAAAAGATCCTGCTTAGAGCAGTACTGCATTTTAGTTGCACCAGGAAATCTTCCCAAGACATCTTGCTTGCTTCTCCATTGGGCATCGTATTAGCTAGTAGCTTCCACCAGCTAAGTACTCCAGACTTTAACAGAGGAACCGCGAGAGCGGTCTTCTGTCTGTTGCTACACTCAAAACTCTCAAACATTGTCTCCATCTCGGAGATCCAGTCCATAACTTCCACCGGTGTTGGGCTTCCGGAAAGACACGGTGGTTTGGATGCCATCAAATCCTTGTATTTGCATCCACGTCCTTCATTTCCTCCGTCTGGGTTATTCCATCTAACCACTGGCGCTTCAGCTTGACCAATGATCCTGCTATAGTTCCCCTCTTCTGATTTCCCATCATTTAGCTCTGGCTGCTCTACATGCATCATGGGTTCATCCCTATTGTTCTCATGCAACATCTGCCTCATCTTTTCCCTTTGTTCGGCTAAAAAAGCCCAAATCATGGCTTATACTCCAGCCATTGTGCTTGGCTCAGGTCCAGCTGCTGCTACTGGTACTTGATCAATTACTTGGGGTTGAGGCCATTGATTCCTATTTCCATTCGTGTTTCGAACTCCGCTTCGAGTTATTTCCATTTCGATCTATACACCAAATCATACGCTCGGTGTGTAATGACGAGAATTAAGATAGGAAAGATTTTATTTACGATAGACGTATATATCTCCTTATCACCCTGAAAAGTTATATGCCAGTTCTAATACCATAATCAAACGTTTATAAATCTAAACACATAAAATTTTCAGATCCGGTCGGCAACAGACCATAGATCCGAACAAATAATAGCATATAAGGTATCTTTATAGCTATGACATATAACATTTTAGGCATCTTTCCCTAAAATAAACTATTGCTCGTGTCTAAAATATAGCAGACACGCATCTCAAAATCATCGCTTAGCATTTTAAGTTTAAGTATAGAAATCCTACAAATTCCTAGTTCACTTAAACTAATGCTCTGATACCAACTGTGACATCCCCAATTTCATGGCCAGAAAAGACCGATTTTGTTTATGCTTAATAGAAATCAGAGTATCTCTTGTAATAAAAATGTTGCGGAATTTATTCCCAGAAAAACATGATAAATGAATTATCAAAGCATTCCCGAAGAAATGTATTTTTATCCATTTTAAAACATTTGGGATTTCATCATCAATACAGAAACATAAGCATAAACAGGACTTACATTCATTATTACTAATGATTTATATCTCTTTAATCTCTCAGTGTAATATGGCTTCGTATCGACACCTGTGATACAAACAAGCTTGAGCGGGTCAGGTTGGGAAACCTGATGAGTACATAGGGTTTTCAACCCACAATAATATAATTATTATGTTTAAACATCAAACAATGAACCCAATTACCCATCCCCATTATCTTCTTTAATCTTAAGGATATACCCTAAGAATCAGCTATTTCTTGTTCATTCATTCCTAAGGATTAGGCATGAAGTCCATCGTCACCAGGGTTTATACAACAGGCACTAAGTCCATAGTCACTAGGGTTTAGGCACTAAGTCTGCATAGTCGCCAGGGTTTAGGCACTAAGTTACCGTAGTCGCAAGGGTTTATCTCGTTTATTGACAGTAATGTTTTCAAGAGTCCACTCGCAATACATGTCAATGGGTTTTTAGAGTACACCGGGTGAAAATATTGTTCACAACACCTACAAGTTGCAAGCCTGCTAGTGTTCCACTAGACCAACTAGAATAGTCTGTGGTTGTTCAAAATTTTAATTAGATTTAATTTTGGATTAACTGGAATATTAAAAGTGTGGGGACTATTTCACTATTTGTTGAAAGTTGAAGCACGAAGGCTCTAGAATATCATGGAATGAGGTGGACGAAAATTGGATAGGGTAAGCCTAGAATTTCTTCCAAGGGTACTTGGATAAGAAGATAAGGCAGATTGACTATTATATCAATTAATCTAGACCTGATCCCTAAATCCCTAGCTTTGGCCCCAAGTTTTCTACAGCTATATAAAGACTTCCCCGGCCTTCACAAATTTATCCATCCCTTATCATAAGCAAAACGCTAAAATTTTGAGCTCCCCTCTCCTCTCTCTTTAAGCCTCCTTGATACTAGGGTTGGGTATGAACTATCAAAGGCACGAGATTTCTGGTGTTAGCTTCCAAGTAATTTCAAGAAGGATTTTAATTTGATTATCTACTAGCATAATCAAAATGAATGTTTTCTATACCCTTTTATTAATTTCAAAAATACTAGGGTAACATTAGGGTTCTTGATATTTAAATTTATTATTTCATTCAATAGTGAAAACATAGATCCGTTAGGTGAATGCAAACTTAGGGTTTTATTTTTTCGAACAAAAACATGATTTTTGTTATCTATAAAATCCATCAATACCCTGTTAACCCAAGGAAACTTTGAATATCAGATGGAGACTATGGGACCTCCCACTGCATTGTTGCCTCGATCTTGGATGGATCGACCAGAATTTCATCATGATTGACGAGGTGCCCTAAAAAGTTGGATCTCTTGCAATTAGAAAGTCTCTTGGGTTGTCATAAGTACTAAGTGTATATCCTCTTTTCACCTTTCACTTTTTTTCTGTTCCAATTCAATTTTTCTCACTTTCCGTTCACTCTTTAAATTTCAAGAAATGGTTATATTTTATTTGCGCTTATTTTTTTTAATTTTTTTTACAAAAATAAATTTTATATTAAAATTTTATTTTTTTACAAAATTAAAAAAAATAAATTTAAATATATATTTTTTATATTTTTATACATATAATTTAATTAAATATTATAAAAACTTAAAAAAGAAAAAATAAAAAAATTCGAGCCTTGACCAATAAGAGAAGTAGTGAGACTACAAAGACACCACATGGAGATAAACCGCACCCAAGACGTGTTTCTGGGTGTGGTTCACAAACCGTACTATGCGGTTCACAGGATACCGTATCGCCTAATGTGGCTTGTGAATTTTAAAATTAATATGATTTAAAATAAACTATTTACTTTAAATCATTGGTTTGGATGACATCTCTAATGAGATTAATAATGATAAAGATTTATCATATTTATTATATGTTAAAAGAAATATGCTAAAAGACCAACTATCGGGTACATTTTTGTCGGTGACATCTGCCTGAAAAAGGCCGTTTTTGTGCCCATGTAGTTTTGTCGGATGGCTAGGGATTAGAGTTTAAACTATAGGCGGCGGTCTCAATGAATCTTTCATCGTCGGCCTCAGAATACGATCACTAAATTGAGTTTTGAGCAAAACGTTCTTACATAAAGAAACTTATTTGTCATACAAAACATATCAATTAGACCACCGAACGATCCTTTAAACTTTGTTTCAAAAGAACTGGACATTGATCATTGGATTCCCAAAATTGGAAGAAGGAAAAAAAAACAATGGGTGTCTTTCATCAATATTTTATGCAACCCAATTAAAACCTACTCTGGTCCTAACAACTTTCCACCATCGCTTTACTCGAACTCCGGCCAACATCATCTCCTGATCCATCCAAAATCCACTCGAACTCACTTGGTCTACACGGCACCATAAGTGCACCCTCGTGGTTGAACCCATACTCCTCGGCTGCTCTCTCCAACAACTTTTGGAACGATGGGCGCTCAAGATGTGCTAAAGGTACAACGAATTTCTTTTCTTCATAGTCATCTACTGCAATCACAGCAAAATGTCCTTTTTTCACAGGCACTGTTCCGAGGTTCGTGTTTCTTGGAGCCCATTTCTTGGCTTCCGAAAGTCTCTTTTGCAGCTTCTCTACCACCACTTTAAGCTTCAACATGCCATTGTTTTTGTTGGCAAGACTTTGAGTTTTTAGCTTTCCCATATCGTATATAGTTTCTCTCATTTTGATCAAACGGTTTTGCACTATTTTCTGCACTCTACCCCTTTCACCATGTGGACATCTTTTTATAGACAACATGTTCGTGTATTTGAATTAAGGTGGAAGTGTGGAACAGTTGCATGTGCATGTAAATTTAAGCCCAAAGACGAGTCATTGTTTATGTGGAGTCACATCTGTCGTTTACTATTTATTCAAATTCAATGTCAAAATTAATCCCAAAATTAGAGAATAAAAATATGCGGATTTTAGGTCATTTTCGTCAAAATAAATCATTGATTAGGATGGTTAATTGGACAAGCAATAGTATTGGGGTGTTTGCGAATTCTTTTTTAAAATATACTAGTTGTGTAACCCGTATATTATACGGGTTGATTAAAACAAAATGTTATAAATGATTAAACAATAAATTTATTTGAATTTGAAAATAAATGAAAATTACGGAAATAAAATATTTTTAATAATTATAGTATTGATTTACATATTTAATACAATGAATACTTTACATATATAATAATAGAAGTATTAATTAATGGAATTATAATTTTTTATTAATAAAAAAATAAAAATCCACACAATGACATGTGGAATTTAAGTAATTTAAATATCTTACATAATGACATGTGGCAAGAGTGTATTAGAAGATGACATGTGGCAAAATTATTTTTATTTATTAGGAGGATTTTTTTTTATTCTATGCTGCATACCGCACAACTCAAGAAAATTTGGTTGTATTCGTTTATTAGGTACCAAAATATATAAAGATAATAAATTTGTCTGTATGTTTAAAGTTACCAAAGAAACATCCTTATACAATGTTGATAAGTGGCTGAAATTATCATATGATTAATGCTGAAATTAATGAAAAAAACCAAAAATATATATATATATATATATATATATATATATATATATATATATATATATATATATATATATATATATATATATATATATATATATATATATATATATATATATATATATATATATATATATATATATATATATATATATATATATATATATAAAGATAATAAATTTGTCTGTATGTTTAAAGTTACCAAAGAAACATCCTTATACAATGTTGATAAGTGGCTGAAATTATCATATGATTAATGCTGAAATTAATGAAAAAAACCAAAAAAAAAAAAATTAAGCCTGAATCATATAAACAAATATAAAACGAATAGACACGTTATTACACATAATCAATTATGATTCGATAAACCCGTAAAAGACTCCCACTGTTATTAACATAGATGCATACGTACGTCAAAAAACACATGCTTCTTCAAAAATACACCAAGAAATCAATATAAGAATGTTTTAAAACCTCATTTGAGTATTAAAACCAATGTTTTAAATGGTTACATGAGGGCAAGATCTTGTCCGAAGCTTTACCAGCCATGATGATTTTACCAGCCATGACGAGGACATGATATTTTTTAATGCATGATTTAAGACATTAATTCTTTTATATAATTAATGATTATATACATAATACATATGTTTTCTACTATAAGTCAATTTTATTGATCAAATTGAATACATAGAAAAAGAACTAAATCATATAAATATATATATATATATATATATATATATATATATATATATATATATATATATATATATATATATATATATATATATATATATATATATATATATATATATATATTTATGTCAAATATATACTCTTAAAAATGTTTTACCAACAACTAATAACAAAATGTTATCAACTCAATCATGTCAAAAGAAAAAAAGCAAACAAAAAATGTGTTTTCAAAAAAAAAAATTCTAACACAATGTGTTATGGTGTGCCTCAATATGACTTGCAGTCACTATTTTTTTTAACAACAAATTTTTACAGATTCTGTTGAATAAAAACTAGCAAGAGCTAGAGGTACAAGGATGATCAGCATTCCTTCGTAGGACAAATACACCAATATTTCCAATTCATAGAAACACCTTTCTTGTATCTAACTTTTAACCGATTGTAAGTTAGGCTTTTTGCCTCATTTGCTAAGTCAGACCTGGTCCCATACTTATCGAGATCACTTGTATTTAACCCTTTGTGATCAATCAAAGAGTCAAGAAAAATTTATCGAACTTAATGGTATCAGAGCTTTAAGAGCCGACCCTAACCTTTTATATCATATTCCTTCTTCTTTACATCCTACTTTTTTTTTTTGTCGTCCATCACTGTCTCACCTCGGCCAATTATAATGGTAGTAATACCATAGACACAAATAAAACTCTTTTCCACCCCTCTTTTTCTATCAATAACTTTAAAAATTCTATCCCGCTAGAGCTTCTCCTTACTACAATAACAAACAATATGCCTCATGGGTGGAAATCTCCCATATTCAAGCTTATGCCTACAATGTCTTAGATCACATAGACGAAAACACACCTCCCTCTTAGAAACGACTTGACAAAGCAATGTATTTATAACACAATCTCTACGAAGCTCTTCTAAACCATCATGAAATTAGGCCTTTACTCAGGACGTTTGGAAGCATCTTCAAGAGATTTTTGAAGATAACAAGACTACTTATGTTGTCTATCTTGAAGGAAAATTTAAAACTACCCTCCTAGACTCCTTCTCTAATATCTCTGATTACCGTGCGAAGCTGAAAACCCTCGTAAACCACTCATGAATATTGTTAAACCACTTTAGATAATAAGATGGTTTTACAACTAGTATCAGGAATTACCAAATGTGAGTACGACACCACAACCACTGTAATCCAACAATAAGACCCATTCCTAAGTTTTAATGAAGCCTACTCCCGACTTCATCCCAGGGAAACGCATCGCAACAAGAAAAATCATACACCTCGCAAGCACTTCTCATGTAACATACTAAAAACTAACCATATCCTCTTATCCAAAGCCTCATCGTGACCATCTTACTCATGCTGGTTGTGACACTCAACTCGGTTGTTACCACAACGAACGTGGCTCCTCATATTGAGGCCCACATAGGGGTATGTTCGGGGTGTGGCAATGAAGAAAACACTCCAACTAGATTTCCTACTTACAACCCATTTAATAATCCCCTTATGACATCCCATTATTTTCATAAACGACTAAAACTTTTTATTTACGCTTTAATAAATTGAGATGCAGAAATTCCTAGTTATATAAAACATATTAAGATAATAAAATTTATTTCATTATATTAAATTCCGAGATGTCATCGTTAATATCAAAACATACATTACAATATATATATATATATATATATATATATATATATATATATATATATATATATATATATATATATATATATAGGGTTAGGTTATTTTGTTTTTACTAACTATTGTGTGCCAAAATGCACAGATCTGGACCATCGAATGAAATATAATTAAAGGTCATGATTTGAGGGTCTATGATAGTAGAATAGGATAACATGTATCATATAATCACACAAATTTCAGCATAAGGGCATTTTAGTCAATTAACCTATATTAAAAAAGGAAATTTTCGGATTTTTAGGGATGATTAATTCCTTTATTTGTTAAAAATCTGAATATTTTAAATTAATTCAAATTTAAAAATCCGATTTTATTCTGTCAGAATGATAGAATGCCAACCATAAACTAGTAAATATATTTTTCGATTTTATTCTGTCAGAATGATAGAATGCCAAACATAAACTAGTAAATACATTCTGAAAGAATACACAAATCAATTCTTGAACTAAATAATATAACAAATAATTACATTGTATGATTGTGATTCATTGAATAATAACAACATTATGAAAAAAAATAAAAAAAAAACATCAAAATCTAACAAAAACACTAATCTAGTCTGGAAGAATATTATTTTTAAGCAACACTTTATACATTGTAGCATAACACATCTTGGTTTAATACACTCTTGTTCTATATGTTTTCTTCCTTCTCCACATCAATGTTAGCCTCTTTAAAACCTGAATCCACAAAGAAAAGATAATCAAGTTTCAAAAATTAAACAATTCAATGCATTCAAATAGAATACAACAATAAAAATTCTTATAGAATAAACTATTCTTGTAGAATGGTTTTGAATATTCTTAACCTTCTTCATTCTGAAAGAATAATAGCCTTCTTCAAACTAAAGCCCACTTTATTCTAAGAGAATATTGCCCTCGTTCTGAAAGAATTTTTAGGTGAACATTCATTTGGTAAAGCAAACAGGTTATATTACTATAGGTGAAAAATCAAAAATTATAAAGTTTGAAAACATTTAAAGCTAAAGTTTGCAAACCTTTAAGTATTATTCAATTAACTAAAATATTAAGAGAGAAAGAGAGAGAGAGAGAGAGAGAGAGAGAGAGAGAGAGAGAGTAGATAGAGAGAGAGAGAGAGAGAATGTGAATGGAATGGAATGGAAATATGTAATGGAGTCAGTCATTACCTTGAGAAGGTGCAGTAACACATCATTTTGATGCCAACTCAGTTGCCCCTGGGAGCTGCAGCTTTTTGGGGACGAAAGGGTAATTATGTGTCAAGATAAACTGAAGGCCACAGGAACTGTATGTATAAATTCATAATCTTCACCATCTACAAAGTAGACACTGATTGTAAAACAATAGGAACAAACACAGAGAACACCCATTGACATTGAAACCACAAAAACCTAAACAGCCTTTAGGAATATACATAATTGAAACAATACCTTACAACTCCTTACCAAATCCATCTTTATCTAAATAAATAGATTGCACCTAATAAATCAGCAACAATCAAACCGATAAAAACAACTCATCTCCTTCCCCAAAATCTACGACAGATCTAATGGAAAATGTTCAAACAGAAGATGCAATTAAACACCTTTAAAACATATTAGAAAACAAACAATTTCATAATAACAAGATCAAAAGTGTTCCATTCCACCTAAAATCGAACAGAAATTAGGGCGACTTACATGAAAAATAAAGTTAGGGCGCGAATTGAAATAATGACTGCATGTTTCTGTCTCGAATCCACTACATCTTCCTCTCTCGACTCCTCTATATTGGTGCAATCGATTGGAATAACGACTCATCAAACATCGATTTGAAGTAATGGAAGCGGTACGAGGTCCACCGATGTGGATGGACACTAAGTAATTCTTCTAGAAGGCCAAGAATATAAAGATTGACTGCAATGGTTGGGATCGATGGATGCAGAAAAAAAAACTTGGAACAACATCGATCTTCTGCTTATACACAAAAGAAAGGGAAGAGGCTTCCCTCCTTTGATCGAAACCATCTCTGACGGATTTTTGCGGCCTATCGGTTGAATATAAACAGGGGAGAAAACGTAGGTTTTAGAAAGTTAATGAATTACCATAATTAAATATACAAGATTACTATAATACCCTTATATGTTTTATTTAATGATTTATTATATCCTCAATTCTCATTGGTGCATTTAAGCACACAATATTTGTTGAAAACATTTGAACCTAACTCTCTCTCTCTCTCTCTCTCTATATATATATATATATATATATATATATATATATATATATATATATATATATATATATATATATATATATATAAGGTCCTAATATACTATAACAGGCACATTTATTATTTTACTCGGCATCCTACCTAAGCTTCAGTAGTCTTACATCCACTACCTGTGATGCACATAAAATGAGTGGGTTAGGTAACAAATAATTTTCCTAAGTATAAATACTTTTTTTAAAATTATGTATTTGATAGTATCTACGCACTCACCTGGAAAATGTAGGTTTTCGAGGTTAGGGCAACAATTCACCTTAACATTTCTCAAAGACCTAAATGCATAATACTAAGTCTTGGTCTAGTTTCATAATCCTGACGACTATATATTGATAGTCTAGATTCTTTAATAATCTCAATGTCTGCATCAGAATCTATCAAATAAGGAACAACCAGGTAGGACATCACTTCCATAAGTACATCAGTCAGTATAATGACTAGGAATTATTGAAAAATCTTAAGTATAGGTTCATGATACGACTATGACTATAATTATAAGTTACACTTAAAGAAGAGTGAGTGTAGCGCAACTTACATAGTATTCTGATGAAAACCGGGAATTACGCGGGCATAACTCATATGCATGATTTTCTATTCACCGACTATCTGACACCGCATGGCTTCGTTGAAGGGGTCGAGAACTCGGAAGTAAAGGAGGCTAAGGGTACGAAAGAGTTCCTTAGAGATTTAGTGGAAAGGTGTGAGAATTATGTTGATTTCCAAGCATTTATATAGGCTTGAAAAGAATGAGCGTGGTATAGAAGGTCGGAGCGTGCCAAACATGTTTTCGGCCAGGGTGACATGGCAGCTTCTCTATAGTGACATGTGTCACATTCTTGTGGAGGGTCAGAAGCGCGTTGTGCACCTTGTCGGTGTGCGCGGCTACGCGTGGGAATTTATGATTTCTTAAAAAATCATTTCTTTTCTGTACGAGCTCCGTTTTCGACGATTTTTATATCTATGCCTAGCTATAGACGAGATCTTCAACTTTCTTTTAGACTACACCGACTAATTTTTTTACAGGCTTAGAGTGCCAGAGTCCATGCAAAAATCATAATTTCTCATATGATATTCATTCTCGACTGCCTTTATATCGACAAATAGGTATTGATAAGATCTTCAACTCTCGTTTAGATTCTTTTTCCTAACAATCAACCGATTTCAATTTCAATTTTCGAGTCGTATACTGTGGTACTGAATTGCGTCTAAAACTTCGAAAAATCATAACTTCTTCTTACGAAGTCAGATTTGGACGATTTTTATATGCACAATTTCTCTTTTTCGATTACTCTGACTTTTTCTTAGGTTATTTATCCAAAATAATCTTTTATTTTTAATTTATATTTTATCCCTATTTATTATGTTTCAACGTATGGTTTTACTCAAATATCCTAAATACCAAATACCTATAAAATTCACATAAACACACATATATTAGAATAATTTACTTTTATTTATTCTCAAAAATTTAATTTTGTTAACCGGCAAGGTTACTGATTTGATAACTAAGATTGATAGGAAATGCGGGTGTTATAATTCTCTCCCCATTAGGATGATTCGGTCCTGGAATATAGATGTGGATAGTGACTCTTCATGTTGCTCTCTGTCTCCCAGGTGAGCTTTGCCCCTACCGAATTTTTCCATTGCACTATCGCTAACTCAATCATCTTGTGTCGTAACTTCTTTGTCTTTCGGTCAACGATTGCTTTAGGATCCTAGACTGGCCTATTATCCTCATCAATCCTTAATTCTTAAAGTGGTATCATATCGGATTCTCCTCCCTCGTACTTCCTTAAATAAAAAACTATGACAGGTATTATGAATATGTTCCAGTTCAGGAGTTATTTCAAGGTTGTAAGCTTGTTTCTATATCTTATGAAGTAATTTGGTTGGTCCAATGAAACGAGGACTCAATTTCCCACATTTTCAAAATCAAATAAGTCCCTTCCATGGAGAAACTTTCAGTAAGAATCGACCCTCGACCCCAAACGTTACAGGTAGCTGCTTCTTATATGCATAACTCTTTTGACAACTTTGAGCAACTAGCATTCTTTCTCAATTGATCTTTACTTTATCAGCAGTCCGTTGAACCATCTCAAGACCAAAAAAAAATCTCTTGCTTCTAACCAACAAGACGGTGTATGGCACTTCCTTACGTACAATGTTTCATAATTAGGCATCTTCATGCTTGAGTGATAACTATTGTTGGAACCGAAATTCCACTAATGGTAGGTGATCATCCCAGCTATCAGTGAACTCTAAATCACATGCCTACAACATATCCTCTAAAGTTTGGATAATTTCGTCACTCTAACCTTCGGTTTTTGGGTGATAGACAATACTTAAACACAATTTCGTGGCCATTTCTTTTTGCAGACTTTTCCAGAATTTAAAGGTCAGTCGAATGTATCTATCTGAAACGATCGATAAGGTTAGACCATGAATTTTGACAATCTCCTTCACGTACATTTATGCCAATTTCTCCATACGCCAGTTTTCTCGTGTAGCTACTAAATGCACACTCTTTGTCAGTCGTTCTACTATAACCGAAATCATGTCATGGCCCTTCTTTTTCCTTGGCAACTTAGTCATGAAATACATGGTAATGCCATCCCACTTACTCATGCGATCTGGAAAAGGTTCCATGTGACAACCCGTAATTTCAATCCTATAAAAGTCAAACTTGGTCAACGAAAGTCAAACTTATCTAATAAAGGTCAAACTTATCTCTTTGATTATCTTATTATGGTTAGATTAATGAGTTATAAGTGTATAGACCTTGTATTCAAAGGTGTTGTGTGTTTACTGAGGGAATCATTTAGGACCAAGGACCCTCACAGCCACAAACCCTCGCATGGGTAGTAAACCTTCGGACAGCAAACGGTTCGGACCACAAATTGTTCGCAGCCGTGAACTCTTCGGCCGCAAACACCTGGTCTTATCTCTTCGGTGTGGTTTCCAACGAAGGTGTCCCATCATTTTTAACCCTATATAGGGGTTGAACCGTGAACTCCCTCCTCACTTCTTCTTGATCCAGCCGAAAACTCACCCCCTTCTCTCTCAAGAACATCAACCGCAAACCCTCATTCTCTCTCAAACAATCATCCTTCATCCTTTGAATCTTCTTAGGATCTTGCTTTGATCTTCAAGTGTTCTTCATTTCATCAAGATCCTTGGGCCGTAAACCCTTGAATCTCCTTCATTTCTTCAAGAACACCTAGCCGCAAACTCTATAACACCAAGATCTTCTTAGGCCGTGAACTCCAAGGTTGAGCCGTGAACTACTTGCAGACCTCCATTTTGCTTCTAAAACTCTTATTTGTAAGTTAAACTTACAAATTAGTCCAATTCCTTATCATTCTTGTGACTATACTCACTAATAGTATACATATATATTACGTAAAATGCATTTTAGGACTTGTTTTGTCTCGGGAGCTAACTTGTGGAAACAATCGTCCTATATCGAACATCCAAACGAATCACTCACTTAAGGTGAGTTCATACCCCTACAATTTACCTTTTTAAATGCTTTTAGGGGGGATACAAGTAGAACACAATTTAAATTATGTTAACATTTACATGTGGAAACAAACAAACAAAGGATTTCTTATGCTTTTATAAGTTGTTACAATCATTTCAGAAACTCTTTTAAACTACTTTAGATTGTTGTTTATTATCAAAATCATATTCATTTATATATTTATGTATAACTATGCTTTAACGGACTTAGGACTATTGCTAAATACCTTGACTCATGTTCCTTGTTTGGTTGTGGGCTTAGGGTAGGATCACCAGTCCGACCGTCGGCTAAATCATAGTTATACTTGCTAAATATATACATGAATATTAAACCCCATTTTCAAAGTGCATACTTAACTCAGTTGCATACATTGGACAAATGAGTCTTTTCTTCAAATCATTTACAGTACAGACAAACCTACTAGTAAACTATAATAGGTATAGTTTAGGGAATCAATTCATACTATTTTCTAGATCAGAGAAACATTACAGCTACAAACAATTTACAAACATGTTAGAACACAACAGTTTTCATAACAAAACGGAAACAAACTTACAATTTATAACGAATATAGTTAAGGGACAAACAAAAACTATTTTCACAAGGTTAAGTTATAAACAAAAAAGGATTCTCAGTTATTACTCGTAATGCGAACAAACAATTTGTGGGTCATTCTTGTGTACTTATCTAAGTATGCGCAAAAGTCCTAAGCTTATAACGAGAGTCTCTTGTAGGGAGAGAGATGGCAATTATGTATAGATCTATGTTGGAACTGAATATCCCACATCCCAACTGTTAGCTACAGTCAGGTCATCAGACCAGGGATGACAAATGTTGTTACCAGTTTTGATGCCTAAAAAACGTCGTTATCAGGCCTACAAGGTTAGTATGGTTATAGGAACTCATAGGGAGAAATCCCAGACCTATTTACGAGTAATATATATAACTTCAATTGATTAGTAATCTTACAGTCGGTTTACAAAACAAACTTACTTCAGTGGTGTTATTTTAAACAATACTATTGCAAGTTATTTTTTTCCATTATCTACACACAGAAAGGTTCATACGTAAACAAGCATTCTATTTTTCTAGTAAAGATAGTCTACTTTCATGGAAAACATACATTTATACAATTATAGAGAACAAACATACATTTACACTGCTACAGAGAACAAATCATACAAACATTTGAGTCTTAGGGTTGAAGACTACTTTTCATTTATTATAGAAAATATAGGATTTTCTAGAGAACATAAACTAACACTTTCATAGATCAAATGCAAACATTTTCATGAAACAACTATAAACATTAAATACTAAATACTTATGAACTCACCAACTTAAATGTTGATACTCTCTTTCAAAATAACTTGTATTCTCAGGGAATCAGTAGACAGGTATGCTTGCACAGGTTTCGATAAGACGGAGCATGTTCAAGACTCGTCTTTTATTGTTCTATAGTTTTAGTGGCATACAACTATACCATGAACACACATGTATTACCTATATTATTAATGCAATGGATTTTGTTGCTTGATTTACTATTGTACATTTGTTGTGATACTGAGCATGACGTCCTCCGCCCCCGAACGTTTCCGTCGTTCTGGTTTGGGGGTGTGACATTCCAGGTCTCCATATAGCTTCTGATGTTGTGCTTTTACTCTTGCACATGCCACACATTCCACTACGTAAGTGTTGGATTAGGTGTCTAAGCCCGTAACTATAATTGGTATGTACTTGATTTGATAGTAGCATGGTCCTTTTGGGTTGCCTTCACCATAGCAACTGGACAGGATGAGTTTTGGATAAAGAGGTTAAGTAATGGTTTATTAATATATTATAAGAATAATATATTAATTTAGAAATCATATTATTTAATTAGTATTAATCAAAATTTAATTTGGAATTAATTTTGGGATTAAAAGAAACAGATTAAAAGTAAGGGGATTGGTTTTGCAAATCATTGATAGTTGCTAAATGGGCTGTTGGATCACCTATTGAAGGGTTGGACAAAATCTATGGGAAGCCCATAGAAGATTTCATCCAAAGGGGCCTTCTGGAAGGTTTCCATGGGTTGCTTATGGATTAAGCAATCAGATTAGGGTTTCCACCTAAAACCCTAGCAGCCACAATTATATAAGGACCCCTTAGCCTCTAGAGTCTGACCACATGATTCTTAAGAGAACCCTAGCCAATTTCTTACTCTTTCTTTCTCTCTCTCTCTCTCTCTCTCTCTCTCTCTATCTCTCTTATTATGTGCTTGTGCAACGCTTGGGGCACTAGGCTTTCGAAGGTTAAGGAATTGAAGTGAGGATTTCTTATTACTACTAGCTAACAAGAAAGGTATTCATCTAAACCTAATATGATTAGATTTCGATTTTATATCTTAGAATTAGGGTTCTTGCTTTGGAAAATTAATTTGCATGTATAATTTGAGAAAAACCTAGATCCAAAGCAATTAGGGTTGCATGTGTACATAGGAATGTTGTAATGCTCAAAACTCAACAGTGGTATAAGAACTTAGGGTGTTTTTCTGTTATATGTGATGTAATTGTAATTTATTCAAAGCTAGAAGAAACCTGAAATCACATTCTGTCTGACCAACATGACGAGTTCAACGATGAACTCGACGGGTTGCATGAACTCGACGATTTGACTCGTCAGACAGCTGATTTTTCGATTTCCTTATCTTGTTTGGTTTGGGATGATTACCATAAATCGTTTTTATCACTATAAATTAAACTTTTTGAATGGTAATCTGATTTCCTTACCAAATAAGATGGATTAGGTCAATTTTTAAGATAATGTTAAAATTATGTGATAAATTTAATTGTTTAAAATTTGATTTAAATGTTTTTGAAAAGTTTCAAAAATTTCCCCCAAGTTTTGGAATTTAAATTTGATTAAAAATTTTAATTTTGAAATATTAAATTCTAAAACCCTAGTATTTTAAAAGTTTAAAAAAAAACCCCTTATACGATTATAATATTAAAATATTAATATATATATATATATATATATATATATATATATATATATATATATATATATATATAAGATGAGTAAGTCTTACCGTTAGTAGATCTCATTTACGAAGCTGGTCTATAAGGGGTGTTTAAGGAAGCGGCCTATAAAATGACCGATATTGGTTATCCACTCTTACCCACTGCACTCTTGACTGGTGTAGGGTCGTTAGTCGAACGGGTAGGATAGGACATTAATTCCTCATTAATAAGTATAATGATAAATTATAAAGTAACCAAATGTTTTTATAAATTCTCAATCTTAGTTACTTTAGAGAAAATGTGAAAATGATGCTAATCCATGAAATTGCACTTTGCGTCTTGTCAAGTCGTTAGTGGAGTGTGTGTGGTTAACCGACACACTAACTTGGACTAACAATTGTGGCAAAGGGTAGCTCGAGAATTACCATAGATCAATGGAGCATGTGTGGTTAACCAACACATTAATTAGGTGGTAAATAACATCGAGAGTGCCAAGCTAATTTGTGTAGTTATTCACATCTTGTTTGTGATCCTTGGTATCCCAGTCACAAACTCGAAGGGCATAATCAAGATTAAACATGTCATTGAAATGTTCAATGGATCTCAAAAGAATCTAGGAATTTCATTTCTTTTAAAACCTAGTTCTGCATTTCATTTTTCGTGGTGGAATTGGTAAAGCGTCATTTACCTACCTTCAAATAATTTATAATTGGATTACGGCATCCCTTTGCCGAATTGTGAATTGTTGTGTTGGGTCCTAGCCTTAATATTTCATTTGGGTGTTATATTAAGGATTCCTTATCTAGTCAAAACTTTGTTCTTTTTCTTTTTCAGATGTTTGGCTCAAACAATGCTTCTGGCTCGAACTCCAACTCCTCAAGTTCCTTTTCTCTTATGAACATTTGTGCTAGGGTCACTTTCGATGGATCCAATTTTAATGATTAGTTTCAAAACATTTGAATGGTCTTACGATACGAAGAGAAAGAATACATCCTTGACAAAGAACTCAAAGAGATAGATGAAACCAAAGCTACTGCTGAACAAATAGCAGAGTATAGGGCTCATAAAAAGGACGCAACAAAGGTGTCGTGTATTATGCTAGCCACTATGACTCCTAAGCTGCAGCGGTTCTACAAGATTACTGGCCTTACGAGATGTGCCAAGATTTGATGGAAAAGTACCATAAAAGTGCGCATCATGAAAGGTACGAGATTTTCGCCTCGCTGATAACAACCAAGATGAAAGATGGAGAGTCCATCATGAGCCATTTGTAAAGGATGCAAAGGTATGTCGATCATTTGCTTAAGTTCAATGTCAACTTTGACGAAGAGTTGGCCATTGATATAATCCTCCACTCTTTACCTCCTTGTATGACCAGTTCAAGATGACTTATCATATGAACAAGGAGGAAGTCACCTTGAGCAAACTTCATTGTTTGTTGAGAACCAATGAAATTGGACATAAAGGCGAAGATGTCAAGTACGCCCCTACTGCTGCTGCCCCAGTCATTGCTATAGGACATGGAAAAGGGAAAAAGGAGGAAAAAATGTTCATTTGCTATATATATATATATATATATATATATATATATATATATAAAAGTTCATTTGAGAAAAAAATGTCGAGATATGGGCCACATATTTTTTTTATTGTTACTTAACGCACCAACGTACCAGCATGATGGAAGATATAATATTCATATATCAATATATAGTGTCATCACCTCCTTTTTCCTCCTCCACTACCCCACCTCTACAACCTCCACGGCCATCACCACCAACATCATCGTCATCTTCTCCACTACCATCCACCACCTCGTTCATCTCTACCACTGCCACCTTTACCACCGCCACCTCATCACCACTGCCGCCACCTCTACTACCAACCATTATAATCATATTTGAATAATCACTTGTGAATAGATAATATATGAATAATCATATGTTGATATACTAAAAAATATTAACATATGAATATAGTTAATTTTTTATTCCCTTATGAATATTACATCTACCGTGCATCGGTACGCTAGAGTGCTTAAGCAACAAATGATAAAATATATGACCCAGATTTATTCTTGCAATCTCAACCTTATTTTATTCTCAGTTGAACTTTCTTATCTCTCTCTCTCTCTCACTCTCACTCTCCCTCATTATATATATATATATATATATATATATATATATATATATATATATATATATATATATATATATATATATATATATATATAGGATCATGTAGAAACTCCAATATTGGTAGGAACCTCGACAATAAATTCCGGCACTAAGATTGAAAACATTAATGGTCACCTTTAATTCTATTTATCGTTAAAATCTTGAGAGGTGATATAGCATTTTGCAAATTAATTGCAAGAATTTGGTAATTTCAAGCAATGGTTAATTGTTTGGAGGGTACAAATAGAAAACCATAAAAGAAAAAAGAAAAAAGAAATGGAAATTCACCTCCCCCCCCCCCCCCAATTAATGGTATATGGGATAAGCACATACACAACCGATATGAAGTAACATCTTAGAAGCTTAACTGACCTGGTAAGGGAGCATTATAGTGCAACATCTTGTATTAATAAAATATTAGAGCAGGTACCCAAATAATGTCTTGTGACTCAAGCATAAATATTATATTAAAGGGTACTATGCTTGCAACCTTGCGGTAATGTTACCACCCGGAAAATAATGTTGGACTAGTGTCCTCCACCCATGTATAAATATTGTGATACACACTAGTGAGAGGGGCCACACAAAATACACACATAGTAACATTCAAATATAATATCTAACTTAGGTATCAGAGAGAAATATTGGGGTTTATCCTTGGTAGTGCTCCCTGACCTACTATCTACATCTCTTGCAACATAATTTCTATCACCAGACATCCCAGAGAAGATCACCACTACACCGACGATCATCCTAGAAGCTTTGAAGCATCATTAGCGTCATTCATAATGATCATGCAAGACAAGCAACACACTTCGTGAGGTTCATCATTCGATCCAATCAACCTAACCCTACTCTCACCCCACAACATTCAAATCCATTACTACCCAAGTATAATATTTACCAATTACACCCCTGCTTCCACAATTCCTCTCAAATTCGATCCCTAATTTACCAAACTGCCCTTTAGCCTCCAAAATCTCTTGAAATGAAGTCCCTGAAGTTACAATTTAACCCCTTAATAATCCAAATTATAGCATTCGGCTCCCCAAAACCAACACTCCACTACATAATAAAAATTTAGGGCGACTATTTGTTCATCAATTTTATCTATTTATTTATTTAGTGAACAGGATGTTACACGATCATAGACCTATGTTTGAGGATGACCGTGATTACTCCGTTGTTGGAGCGGATTTGTGAGGCACAAGTTGAGGCTATGAAGGAAGAGCACCAGAAGAGCGAGCGTATTGTGGGGCAGGTAGCTTCCTTCAATTAAGATAGTCATGGATTGTTGACTCTGCATCGGAGAGTCTGGGTTCCATATTGGGGTGGTATGCACCAAGTTCTGATGGAGGAGACTCACAAATCGAGATTCTCCATTCATCCCTGGGCGACGAAGATGTATAGGGATCTTTGTCCTGATTGTGATTACTCCATTGTTGGAGCGGATTCGTGAGGCACAAGTTGAGGCTATGAAGGAAGAGCACCAGAAGAGCGAGCATATTGTGGGGCAGGTAGCTTCCTTCAATTAAGATAGTCGTGGATTGTTGATTCTGCATCAGAGAGTCTGGGTTCCATATTGGGGTAGTATGCGCCAAGTTCTGTTGGAGGAGACTCACAAGTCGAGATTCTCCATTCATCCCGGGGCGACGAAGATGTATAGGGATTTTTGTCCTGATTATTGGTGGTCGTGCCTGAAGCGGGATGTAGCATGGTACGTGGAGCGGTGCTTGACTTGCAGGAAAGTCAAGGACGGGCATCAACGACCTCACGGAAAGATGCAGCCGTTAGAGATTCCCATGTGGCAATGAGAAGACATCACTATGGATTTTATCACAAAGCTTCCTAGGACTGGGCTAGCAGTAGATTCTATATGGGTCATCGTGGATCGATTGACCAAGAGCGTGTATATCATTCCGATTCGTGAGAGTATATCTGCAGATAAGTTGGCCTAGATTTATGTCTGGGAGGTGGTGGCACGTCATGGGGTGCTGGTATCCGTGGTTTCAGACAGGGATGTTCGTTTTACTTACAAATTTTGGAAGCGGTTTCATGACGAGATGGGCACTCGTCTCCATTTCAGTACAACATTTCATCCGCAGACCGATGGTCAGAGTGAGCGGACTATTCAAACTCTTGAGGATATGCTACGTGCGTGCGTGTTGGATTTTGGTGGGATTTAGGATACGTATCTTCCATTAGCGGAATTTTCATATAACAAAAGTTATCATGCTAGCATTGATCGACCTCCTTTTGAGATGCTCAATGGAAGAAATGTTGGACCCAGATTTTTTGGGGCGAGGTCAATCAGGGAGTTTTGGGGAGTACCGAGGTTGTACTTAAGACCACTGAGCTGATTCGGAGTAGGATCCAGACAGCTTAAATTCGGCAGAAGAGCTATGCCGACAAGCACCGGTCAGACTTGGAGTTCTAGGTGGGAGATATGGTTATCCTGAAGGTGTCACCTTGTAAAGGTTTCATCCGGTTCAGGAAGCAGGGCAAGCTAGGCCCCAAGTATATTGGTCCCTTCAGGGTTTTGGGTCGGGTAGGCTGGGTAGCATATTGTCTCGATCTTGCAGCTGAGCTCAGTCAAATTCATAGCAAGTTTCATGTCTCTCAGCTGTGGAAGTAGTTAGTGGATGATTTAGGAGTTGTACCTTTGGAGGATAATCAGTTGGATGACTACCTGAATTATATTGAGAGGTCGGTGGCAATTCTAGATCGTAAAAGAGGAAAACCCATGTGTTAGCCTCCTTATCAGCCTCTATTGTCCAGAAACCCTAATACCGAACCCTTTATCATCTTGGTGTGTTCTTGACCTTGTGGAGTGCATTTTTGGTAGTTTGGTGCCTTGGAAGGAAGAAAAAGAAGTTGGTGAACGAGAGTTGTTGGAGTTTGAGCTTGAAGATTCGGGTTATCATCATCATTTGGCATTTATTTGAGGTATAAAGCTCATAACTTGCTTTGTTAATGCTTAGATCTCCTTTGTTTGAGTTTTGGGACCTTTTTGGTCCCATGGATGAGATCTGGTGGATTATTCTTATTTCTGAAGCTTAGAGATGCTACTCTTGGTGTTCTTTTGGTCCTAGAGTCATAAATTTGCTTTGGAGCTTTGAATCACCCATGCATGAGGTTGAGTTCATTTTATGGAAGTAATGTGTGATAATTCGAGATTGGGTTCATTTGGGGCATGCAAAGTCACCAAGTTCACTACTTTATGGTTTAAGATACTTCATATGACTCAGATCTGTGATTGGGACCCTTAGTCTTAAGGATTTAAGAGCTTATTGGAAATATGGCTTAATGAGTGAGTACGTTGGGCATACAAGCTTGTACGTGTAGCGTACAAGCCATGCAGCCTGTACGCTTAGCATATAGTTGAGTACACCTCGTGTACTCAATGAATTGGGTTTTGCGTCTTTTGGGCCTTGTTTGGGCTACTTCCATGGACATTGCTATTTTGGGCCTTAATGGGCCATCTGAAATTGAACCTTTGGGCTAGGGGAGCATTAATGAGCCTTGAGTTAAGGCCAAAGTGATGGGATTGGTCCTAACTGGAATTTAAGCCATATTTTGGGCCTTTATAAGTTGTTTAACTTATGGGCCCATTGGAATATGGTTAAGGGCTTCATTCTTAAACCAAGTTATGTTGGGGGTAAAATAGTCTTTTTACCCCAATTATGGATTTTTAGTTATGATGTAGATCGCAAATGTTAATTACCTTTTTTTTTGGCAATTGATAGCTTGGCGAGCTGTAGGACCAGCAGTCAGGGATCATTCGTTTCATTCAGCTTTTCAATGTGAGTTTCCTCACTGGGTTTAGCGGGTCTAAGGCACCAAGGACGACTCTTGATTGGTTATTTCGATATACTTGTTATCTGTGTGATACTTGTATGTGCTTGTATATGTATGTTTATTTGGGCAGGGCCCGTATTACGAGTGTGGGCGGGGCCCGTATCTCATTCGGTGGGGTCCGTTAAATGATATGTTTGGTATGTGGTATCATAGGGAACTCACTAAGCTTTGTGTTTATGGTTTTTAGTTTATGTTTCAGGTACTTGCGGTTCCAAGGGAAAGAGCTTGGGTTGACTGCATCGCACATACCATATGGATTTTGTTTATGGGACATACTCTGGTTTTTATGATGATTGACATATTTATTCGAATCAGGATGTATGAGCAATGTTTTGGAAATATTGTTTTTACTTAAATTAAAAATGAAATTTTTGGGTCATAATTTTTTTGGATGTTTTGTGAGCTATGTAGACTAAAATTGAGTCACACGCAAAATACTCCCTAGACATAAAGCTTTCTTGTTAAAAGAAAGTTGATAGTGGCCCATCAGAAATATCAACTCCTCCAAGTCGGGACATAAATAAGTCACAACCTCCTTGTAGAACTAGTAATAGCAGAGTAATGTGTGGCCTTCTATGCATATCATTACATCAACCCACTAACCAAAACAATATTCCTTGAAAAGTATCCCTCATGTCAGGATAGGCTACAACCTAGCCCTAATTTCCTGACCTAATTATGGTTTACATGTTATAGTGAGAACCGCGTAACATATATTGTCGTGTTGTAAAAAGTATATATTGGCATTATGTTCTGGACAATATTTTTGTGTGTTCCAGACATGTTTATCGTGTTATGAACTTGTTCTTCATGTTTCAGATAAGTTCTTCATGTTTCACGACGTGACCACATGAGGGTCACGACATAACATCGGTTATGAAGAAAAACCCTAATTTAAGGGATTTCTCCCTATTTAAAGGAAGTAAAGGCAAGGGTAGCTCACCCTCAGCCTCCATCACATCCACACACTCTCCCTTGAAACCCTAATCCTCTATAGTTGGTTTTGAGATTCATTTGGGTGTTTTCTAGCCAAGAAGAATGAGAGATATAGATTAGTGCATCAACTTGACATCCAAGCTTCACCGTCATCCATTTTCACACCTTCGGTACCCTTGTGAGTTTCCAAGTTCAATGCTTTATGAGTCTGTAAGCTTAGATTTAGGTTTTTATGTACCATCTTTCATGTTTAGGCTTGATATAGTGATGGGGGTCTATCAAGTTTCCAAGTTTATGGATCTCTAGTGTCCTTTTCCTAAGATAAGTGTTAGATCTTAAGTATGGAAAGGTTTTAGGACACTTGCATGAGATCCTAACCCTATTATTTCTTTTTTTTTCCCTAGCTTATCTTTGGGACATGCATTGGACATGCATGTCCAGAAAGCTACAATTTTTATGGTGTTTTAGGATATGGAAAACCTTCTGGAAGGTCTAAATTGCAAGGTTTAAAGGATTAAGAGCTTAAAGCTCATTTCTGTCCAGAGCATCATCACGACATGATAACTTGGGTGTCACAACATGACAATGGAATAATCACGATTATTCTGTTTTATTAGGTCACAACGTGACCAATAGAAGGTCACGACGTGGTAACTGAATGAGTGACCTTGGAATACTGACTTTGACCATTAACCGTTGCCTTTTTTACAGTTGACCAAGTTTGACTTTAGGTCAAATGGAGTAATTTGAGTATTAGATTGGGGCTTGGTCCTTGTTTGTTTTATAGATGACCTGTAGAGCTGGTATTTGGAGTAGTGATCAGTTCAGCTATCTTTTGGGCTTTGAGGTGAGTTTTCCTCACTATACTCGTGGATGGAAGGCACCAATTCCGACCCAATAGGTTGTGTTATGTATCCTAGTATATAGGATGATGTTATACTATAGTTATCGGTTAGATTGGTAGATCTGTAAGAATACATGTATTTGCTAATTATATGTTAGAATAGTAAATATATGACTATATATATTTGTTGGTTACATGTTATCTATTGCATATGTTAACATATTGTGGTTGGGTTGAGCCGGTCCTGCTTTGTGCTGAAGGCCAAGATATTTGGGCGGTCCAGTTAATACGGTAGGCCTAAGGGAGCGGTCCAACTTTATGCTCTAGGCTCGATGACGGTCAAACCTTGTGATGTCGGCCTTGTTTACGTGCATTGTACGTGCTGTGAGAGGTATTTTAGGGGAAACTCACTAAGCTTTGGCTTACAGTTTGATGTCATAGTTTCAGGTATTACAGATGATCGGGACAAGGCGAAGGCGTGATTTTGCACATCATCCTTGTATATTTTATTGATTAATGATTTTGGGATGATTGATGACTATGGCTTTTTGGAAAAAGTGTTTATTACGATTTTTGGATTATTAAATGGTTTGAAAAATGAAAATTTTTACTATGGTTTTTAGGATGTTACATTTGAACTGTATTCTCCGAAATGCTAGATATAACATTAACAAGTCGGGTTCAATATATGGGCGATCCAATCAAATTCGGGCCCGGAATGCGGCGTTCTTGGACTAGTTGGTTAGTTTGTAAAAAGAAAGTTGGTTATTTTGTTTAAAATGGTTTAAACATAGTTAGTTTAGTTACTATAATTTTTATCAGGGTCGACCCAAAAGGAATTCAAAGTGCACCCACGAACATGGTCCACTAAAATTTAGGGCCCAAATTTTTCTTCCAAATTTTATATTATGCTATTTTTAGTTTTTTTTATCCAAATAGGTTAAGGACGTATGATGTAGCAGGCTAAAGGAAACAACACAAGGACAACGAGAATCAAAATTCAAATGAGCAGGAATCATAACTTTTTTGGGAAATGAATTGATGCTTTGGTTCTCGCTGATAATTATTACGATTTTGGTATCGGGAAGACAAGAACCCATTGATGATGGCTAGCAGCAATGGTCTTCTACTCTTCTTATTTCTTTTTTGTTTATTCAAAAGAAAATCCATAATTGTAACATCCCGAGTTCAGGAGTGCAAGTTCAGGGTTCAAAGTGAAAATGTGAATGGTCAACTCGGTGAGTCCATGGGTGGACTCGGCGAGTAGGGTCGTGATTCTGGTCGCGTGTTAGGTGGCCAACTCGGTGAGTCAGCGGCTGGACTCGGCGAGTTGGTGTTGTGTGGAGAAAACCCTAATCCCAGGGATTGAGCCCTATATAAAGAACATAATACCCTCTCCCCAGCCTCTTTGCTCTCCCTTAAAGTCCAGAAACCCTAATATTCGTGTGTGTGGGAATTAGAGAGCATTTGGATCTTGACGGAGTGTTTGTTGAAGAAATCTTTGAAGATTAAGAGGCTTGGAGCAAGGGGATTTGCAAGGTTTTAGCTTATTCTTCTGTTGGAGTCTTCTTTGGAGGTAAGGATTCGTTGCTTGAGCTGTTATCCATCTAGATCTATCATTTGTGGGATTTTTAAGAATCTATCTAGTGTTATCTTGAGTTTGGAGGTTGGATCTGAGGTTGCTACCTCAGATCTAGAGTAGTGATGATCTAAAAGAGCATAAAGTCCCTGTTCAAGAGCTGTTAATGAAGCCTTTTAGTCCCAAACCTTAGCCAAGAGTGTATTATGCTTAGATCTCCTTGGATTCACGTAAAGTTTACCACTTTACGTGATGGATGGCTTGTATAAGAGTAGATCTATGGATTTGAGACTCTACATGGCTTGGAAATCCAATGTATGGGTTAAGAGCTAGTGGTACTCGGCGAGTCACACGGGTGTACTCGGCGAGTTGCATAAAGATAGGCAGCAACTCGATGAGTTGGAAGAACAACTCGACGAGTTGGTTGAAGATAGCCTTGGACTCGGCGAGTTTGGTCGTGAGGTCCTAACCTTTTCTCGTTAAACTGTGAATCAGTGAGTCAAAGGATGACTCAATGAGTTGAGTACAGGTAGACCCAGAGTTATGGAACTCGGCGAGTCTTGGGGCGACTCGGCGAGTTGAGTCGTGTTATGGGAGTTTCAAAGTATGGGGACTCGACGAGTCAGCGGATTGACTCGACGAGTAGGGTCAGTCAGGAGGGTTGACTTTGACTGGGGACTTTGACTTTGACCAAGAGTTGACCAGTTGACTTCCAGGGGTATTTTGGTAATTATGGGTAATTATTGAGTTTAGTCTTTTGGTATTGATCAATGGTGGAGTTCGTGTCGGAGGTTGGAGCAACGTGATCTTACCCTTTTCAGTCAGCAGTTGCGAAGTGAGTTATCCTCACTATATCAACAGGGTCTAAGGCACCAAGGCCGACCCTTTATCGGATTGTAATTCGGGTATTGTTGTTATGTTGTTGCTTTGCTATGTTTGCATCCTAGTAGTTAGGATGGTATATGTTAGAGACCTGGTTAAGGTCGGTATCCTGGTATATAGGATGATGTTATGCTAGTGATCAGTTAGGTCGGTATCCTTATTAGGATGAGGTTATGTTATATGATCTGCTAGATCGGTTTGATTGGATGTGGATTGTTATATAATTATATGTTTATGTGCACATGGTTGTTGGATTGGGGTTGGGTTGAGGCGGGTCCTGCTTTGTGCTGTAGGCCAACATACCCAGGGCGGACCGGTTATCCCGAAGGCCCAGCGAGCGGTCCGGATAGGCTGTAGGCCCCAAGAGGGTGGACCAGACGTGTCGAGGCTCTGTGAGTGGACCAAGACGACTGAAGGCCAGGTGCGGGCGGACCAGTCATACTGTAGACTCAGAGAGTAGACCAGGTGGATTGAAGGCCCGGTGCGGGCGGACCAATCACACTGTAGACTCGATGTATATGGCTAGACTCGGAGGGTGGACCAGGTGGACTGTAGGCCGGTGCGGCAGACCAATCACACAGTAGACCCGAAGTGCATGGTTGTTCTGTATCGGTTATATGATATGGTTATGTTAGTATGGCGTTGGTATTTTGGGGGTATCTCACTAAGCTTTCGGGCTTACATTTGTGGTTTAAATGTTTCAGGTACTTCAGGAAACCGTGGCAAGGCAAATGCGTGATCGTACCGCTCCTCATGATTATGTTTTATGATATGGTTCTGGGAAGACTCTGATAAATAATTGTATTGAAAACCTTTTTGTATTAACTTTATGAAATTGGGTTGTTTTTGAAAAGTTTAAATTGGTTGGAATTTTAAAGCGTTACAATAATCCTCTATAATTAGAAGGAAACCACTTAATAAGAAGCTTTCAGTTCATACTTCTTTCTTCTTTATTCTTTCTTCATAAATCAATGAGTCAGAACCGGGAGTCAGGCTTTAAAAATCTAAAGCAAATTGAAATCGGAAGGGAGGTTTCGAAAATCAAAATATGGGATCACGTCTAGCGACGAAAATCAGAAGGTATTGTAAATGTTTTATCTATCCGATACAATTATGATGTTTTTTAGAAAGAAATTGATTTTTTTATTCTTTCTTATTCATGTTTTCGTGAATTCAGAAGATTGAAGCAATAATTTGTCCACTTTAAATCTAACTTTAAGGTTGGAAGTTTCTAATTTCAGAGTGTCTTGAAGTGTAAAGAACCAGAAGGTATTATATTTTTTTTCTTATCTATTTGATACATTTCTTATTTTATGTAGAAGTAAGTCAGTTTTTCTTTCATTCACTTTTATTCGTATTTTATGCAATTCATAAGCATTTAAGCAACAATCTAAGGACTTTCAATCTAGCTTTGAGGGTTAGAATTTTCTAATTTCAGATTTTTTTTGAAGTGTTGAATATTAGAAGGTAACTACTTAGTTTCAAGTTTTTTATTAAAGCAAATCATATTTTTTTCTTTTTTGATAATCTAATATTACTTTCTGATTTCATTTATGTTTTTTTACAATTTTTCAGAAGACAAAGGGGTTATACTTTGCTATTTGAGTTTCATTGAAAGTCACAAGGATAGTTGTTTCATGTAGAAGAAAATTTAATTTTTGTGTATTAAGTGGAATGAAATTTTAATTAATTTTTTTGCAATAGAATATGAAAAATTATAGATGTTTTGCTTAAATGTTAGGTCTTTAAAATATTATGGCCTATTTTTTTTTGTTAATTTGCATAGTGTCGGCCCTAATTTTTTTGACAGGAAATTGCAAAGGGACAATTGGTGTCGGATAGGGAATGCAAGTGTTGGTCGGAGGGGAGATAATGCAAGTGGGGGTAGAGAGGGTTTTGGATTTTGGGAGTAGAGTAGAGGGATGTTGGATTGCCTTGTTTGTATTTCAGGCAAACACATTAATCCATCTGATCAAATTAGTAAATCTTCAATGTAACTGATATTTTACCTCACAAATTAACTTGATTTATCATCTAAAAAATAAACTACTAATTATATGAATTGGCTTTGTTTCAAATGACTTGATTTTGGCATTTTGCCAGCTATCATGACAATTTTCTTGATGTACGACCATGGGTCTTTGCTTTAATATTAATATATCGTTAACATATAAAGACAAAAAACCACTTGTATGATACTAGACCGCTGAAAACACCATTGGATTTGCTTCAATAATACTACATACTCCAATACCATGTACGAAACTCATAGAAAAAAATATCTAAACATGTTTGAAATTCATAGAATCTTGAAAATTCAAAAATTTTGAACTAGTTTTTCAGAAATTCACAGGAGTTTGAAAGTCAAATGTTTTAAAATTCAAAATTTGTCATAAAAACAACTTTTCAAAATAATTTTTGTTAAATAATTCAAAATTCAAAAAATGAGCTGGAAAAAAATGATTTTTGAACTACATGATTGCAATATAAATATGATCAATTTCTTAAAAAAAAATAAAAAAATAAAATAATAATAATAATAATAATAATAATAATAATAATAATAATAATAAATTGAGTATCACAATATGGACTTTTAAAATATCGGGAAAAAAAACCCCCCTCAATCTGCTCAGGTGAATTGGCCATACACATCCTAAATTCGCTCCAGCCACATGGAAAGCCATCAGATATTCAGAAGTTATCACCTAAAACACACAATAAATGTGGTTCTACCATCTTTTACGCTTTTATCATGTTGTAGGATTGAAATTTCAACTAGAGTACAGTTTAGCACAAGACGTCGACCCAAAAAGTGCACATTATTTGGATTCTATAATATAGACAAAAAACAATTTGGTGACGGGATTTTAATTTATTTTATTTATACATTACAAATGTTTCTTCACGAAACTAATAATATATAGGTGACATATTTAGAAATTAATGGTAATGTTATTTTCTAAAAAAAAATCTATAACTTATAGTTTCACATAAACTTTTTGATAAACTATATTTGTTGGAGTCCTTATCTATTGACGGATAGATATGTTTTTTTTAATCTTATTTAAATTCAGATTAGTTAAGTTTAGTTTTTATTTTATTTTGGCTTAGTATATAAACGATTTAAGATTTCTATTTGATAATAAGGAAATGATCGATTGTTTTCCAATATCCTTTGTCAAATTTCACATGGTATCAGAGCATATTTGGAAAACCTAGGTTGTCGCCGATAGCATCTTCAACATGACTCCAGCACGTCCAAAACCCCGATTGACATCACGTCTTCCTTCTTCCTCACTCCGCCTGGTCATCCAGGCCATAATTTCATCGGATACAACTTGCTCCATGACGGAAACTATAGTGATTGAGAAAATGAGATGACGAACACGTATTTGCCAAAAACAAATTTGGTTTTGTCGATGGTACTATTCTGATGCCAAAAGAGGAGTCTGATGACCTGATGAATTATAGAAGATGTAATGCGATGGTGCGGGGATGGCTAGTGATCTCGATGGAGAAAGAAATCAAGAGTAGTGTGAAACATGCTACAACAACCCATGACATATGGTTGGATCTTGAGGAGCGATTTGGAAAAGAGAATACCCCTCGGGCATATGACCTAAGAAGGACTATCACCACTATACAACAAGGAGACATGAATGTATCAACATATTATATGAAACTGAGGAGTGTATGGGATGAAATTCAATCCATAACCCTCATGCCCTCCTGCAGTTGTCAAGGCTACAAGTGTGATATCACAAAAAAATTGTGAAAATCAGAGAAAAAGAAAGGTACGGTCCTGTGAAAACCCAAATTCTAAGAACTACTCCTTTACCAGCCTTTGGAATTGCCTATCGCCTGGCTAGTCAAGATGAGCAACAAAGATTAGTGGGAATGGCTCGAAATTCTGGTAGTGATGTGGCTGCCTTTCAAACTTCTAGAAAGTCTACATCAAAATCCCAAGGACAAGGTAATCTGCGGGGTTCGAAGAAGAAAAAGAATTAAGACCGTTGGTGCACGAATTGTCAAAAGTCTGGTCACACGGTTAATGGTTGCTTTGAGATCATTGGTTATCCAGACTGGTGGAATCCCAAATTAACAAAACCTCAAGTCACCAAACAAAAGAACCCACCAAATGTTGTTGTTACTGTAATCGACAATGCCACCACATCTGGAATAACCGAAGATGAATATGAAGTTCTCCTCAAGATGTTGCGTGCGAACCAGGTTAGCGAAAACAACAAAAGGGCTGCACCAATTGTCAATATGACAGGTAAGATTACTAAAACCAATAATTCTTGGATTATAGATTATGGTGCTAGTGATCATGTCACGTATCGTGAAGATTGGTTGAAAAATATAAAGAAAGGTGATTACACTACTTTTACCATTCCATATGGGGACACAGTGGAACTTAAAAGGATTAGTGACATACATTTTTCTAAAGGTTTTAACCTTAAGGATGTATTAAACATTCCTGAATTTAAATGTAATTTGTTATCGGTTAGCAAGATCACATGAGATTTGAATTGTTCCTTAACTTTTCTGCCGGAAAATGTTTTGTACAGGACTTACCTTTGAAGAGCCTGATTGGGATGGGTAGAGAAAATGATGGTCTATATTACCTGGAGCCTCTTAAGCAAAAGGAAGTGGCTATGGACATATGGACCAAGAGTGAAATCAGGCACAAGAGATTAGGACATGCATCATATGGAGTTCTTAAGAAAATACAACACTTAGAAAATATAAACAATAATAGTCAAATTTGTGATTCATGTATTCGTGAAAAAACAAAGTAGATTACCCTTTCCAATAAGTTTTGATAAAACTTCTAGTTTCTTTGAATTAATTCATGTTGATATATGGGGTCGCTACAAACATGCTTCTTTATATGGCGCACATTATTTTTTGTCCATTGTTGACGATTTTAGTCATGGTGTTTGGGTGTATCTCATGAAAAATAAGACCGAAGTAGCATATTTCTTAGTCATGTTTTACAATATTGTGGAAACTCAGTTTGGAAAAAGGATCAAAGGGATCCTGTAACGCCTGCAGATTCGGGCTAGTCAATTTAGAGACAATAAGCATCAAAAATGAGTTTTTGATGGAAGATTATTTAGAAGGATTAATCTTAACCAAGGTGTAGTATATGCTACAAGGGTTCCGTACATATAAAGAATGCCGAAATTCGAGTTATAACGAAAAAGTTATGGCTCGTCGAAGTTTCGTGGCAAAACCGGCACGGCACCGGGGAGCGTAAAAAGTGAATTTATGATAGAACGAATTTTAGCCTTAGCAAGCTAAATGAAATTCATAGAATATGTTAAACCGAGAGCGTCCATAAAAAGAACGTCTAAATCTGACTTCGTATGAGGAAGTTATAAATTTTCTAAGATGTGGCTTAGTAGTGGACAGCTCGAAATTCAAATTTTAGATCGAACGGTTTTTGGCCAATGTGACCTAAATGAGAATTGAAGATCTCATTAATAGGAACTCAACGATAAAAATACAGACGAAAACGGAGTCCGTATGTAGAAGTTATGAATTTTACGCAGTCATTTAACAGTATAGTCTCCTCATACTGTTAAATTTAAAATCGGTTGAGAATTAGCCAACGGGTCTCAATGAAACTTGTAGTACCCGTAAATACCAACACGTGGATATAAATAACATCGAAAATGGAGCTCGTATCTGAAAGATATGGACGAAGCTTAGTCTCTACTCTTCGAGCGCGATAAATACGATACAGTTTTTTGTAAATCTAATATAGAATGAGAATTAGTCGACGGGGTCTAAATGAAAGTTGTAGTACTCATAAATACCAACGCATAGATATAAATAACGTCGAAAACGGAACTCGTATGCAAAAGAAATGGACGAAGCTTAGTCTTTACTCTTCGAGCGTGATAAATACGATACAGTTTTTGTAAATCTGAGATAGAATGAGAATTAGCCGACGGGGTCTAAATGAAAGTTGTAGTACTCGTAAATACAAACGCGTGGATATAAAGAAGATATAAAACGGAGATCGTACGCGGAAGATACGGACGAAACTTAGGTACTACTCAACGATAAAACTCCTATAAATAAGAGATGAACTCTTCATAATTTCTTCACACCATCAGCCTTTCTTTCTCTCTCTAACTTCTCTCTAGCCTCCTAAACCCTCCCAAGTCTAGGGAACCTCCCTAGCATGAGAAGGAAGCCCCGGAGCGCCCGACAGCTCCGAGAAGAAAAGCTTTCGGCTCGGAAACGTTGCTCCAGCGAAACTCGGTTTTTAATAAAAGTATGTTGTGTGTGAGCTACACCTACACTATTTCTAATATAGCTTTTATGTAAATATAGTAACGTTAATAGGACCTTATAACAATTATTTGGTCTATTATTATGAGTTATATAAGTGTCGTTATAATATCTTTTTAACCACTCGCGGTACGGAGAATCTGGTTTAAAGGGCCACATAGGGTTGTTGGATTTCAGTAGTGCAATATGCCAAAATGGTTCTGTCCTCCGGTGTTTTATGTCCGGCCCCTGTCTGTACATAGTGGGTGAAGAGTATTGTTTAACACTTATATAATAATAATAATAGCTAGACTATTAATTAGTCTCGGTGAATATTAGACTAAACCCTAGTGGCAATGATACTAGGTTTTGTCGAAGGAAATTATTTTAAGAGTAACGAAGCGCTGTCTGAGTTCGGAATCACCACCTTACCAAGTGAGTATATAGTTACTTTCATCTTACACATAGATATGAAGTATTTTATGTAAATTATGTGTTATGTGTGCATATTATCTGTATACTTGCTATCTATGCTGGATGAACGATTTTATACATGTTTTAAATGATTTAAACTATATATGTATTTTATATCTACAAAATATGTTGGGTAAAACATAGGTAGATGTATTAGTTGTTGTGTGATAAAATAAAATAATGAGAGGTCTCGATGTTATTGATGATCCAGTCATCTAGCGGAGTATAGATGACGACCACGGACTATTCTAGACAATCCAGTGGAACGCTAGCAGGGTCGCAACCTGTAGGTGTTTATTTGAACTGTGTGTTCACCAACAGTACTCCATCCCCCACATGGTTGCCTTATTTGACATGAATTTTTGAGGAACCCCCAAAGCATGTGTTGTCGCCGCGATGAAAATCCTTAGGCTAGGTCCCTTGTGTTAGATGTTTTAGGGACGTAAAGTGAGGATAACGGGAACAGATAATCGGGTTTGTTTGGTGGATGAAAATAATAAACTTATTTATTATGCGTTGAAACCCCTATGTGCTCACTAGGCTCCCAAGTCTGACCCACTCAGTTTCTTGTATTACAGGTAGTGGCGTACGAGCATAGATATGATGTTTGGGAAGAGAGATTACAGATATAGGCATGTAGATATGAATAAATGTAGTAAGACTTATATTGTACTGTTTATGCTTTTGATATGTATCTAACATGACATCTTGAGGTTTTAATGAAATACATTTCTTTGGAAATGCTTTGATAAATCTTTATCATATTTTATTTTGGGAACAAATTCCGCAACACTTTTATTTAAAATGTTACTCTAATTTTCAAACAAAGCATAAACAAAATCGGTCTTTTCTGGCCATGAAAAATGGGGATGTCACAGATCCGAACCAACAATGGATCCGAATTCAAATCCCAACACATGCTAGATTTCTACATGAAACATGGAATACTTCTTGAAACATCTTGTCCCTACACGCCCCAACATAATGGAGTTGTCAAACGAAAGCATCTACATTTTCTTGAAATGGGTAGAGCCCTTTGTTTTCAAGCATCTCTTCCTATCGACCGCATATGTCATAAATAATTACCTACCCTTATCTTGAACAACAAAACTTCTCATGAGATTTTGTTAGGAAAAGAACCCACTTATATTGACTTTCGAATCTTTGGGTGCCTTGCCTACGCTCATACTAATATTGGTAAAGCAAATAAGTTCCAAGAAAGAGGGAGAGCATGTGTATTTCTTGGATTTTCGAATGGAAAAAAGAGATATAAGTAGTATGATTTGAAAAACCAAAGGATGTATAGCACTCGTGATGTAACTTTTGTTGAGAATATATTTCCTTTTGTATAAAATCACAATAATTATATAAATGTTAAAAGTTTTGGAGAAGCTATAACTATAGCAAAATCCTTTGTTGAAAATTGTGTTCCACAGATCCAAACTAATGTTGACTACGACAAAAGCAACACTGTGATTGGCAATGAAGGATCAAGACTTGAAGAAAGTGGCAATGATCAAAGTGAGAACTCAGCTGGAAGTGCATAACTGACAAAACAACAACAAAGATGGGGGTATTCGCCAAAGCACTTGTCACATGACCATGCCAAAGAATCTTGATAGTTTCGTCACTGAGCTGCCACCTTCACTGGATCTCAAGGCATCAACTCAATCTGTCTCTAAAAAGGGTTTCAAACCTTTTCCCATATCTCAATATGTCAGCTATGAAAATAATTTCAAATCCCATCACGCGTTCTTGACTTTAATCTCAAACAAAAATGAACCAAAACATTTTGCTCAAGCTGCTAGAGATCCTAGATGGAGAGAAGCAACGAAGAAGGAAATTGAAGCCCTTGAAGAAATGATACTTAGGTTTTAACTCATCTTCCTAATGGAAAGAAGGCAATTGATTCGAAATGGGTTTATAAGATAATATATAAACCCAACAGAGAAATAGAAAGATTTAAGGCTCGACTAGTGGCAAAGGGATATACTCAGGTTAAAGGCATTGACTTCCACGAGACCTTTGCTCCAATGGCAAAGCTTGTTACTGTAAGATACGCATTAGCAATTGCTGCCAAGAAACAATGGGAGATTCATCAACTCGATGTGAAAAATGCATTCTTACATGGAGACTTAGAAGTAGAAGTTTACATGAAGGTTCCTCAAGGATATTCTAAGAAAAAAGAAAGTCAGGTTTGCAAGCTACATAAGTCCATTTATGGTTTGAAGCAAGCTTTGAGGAATTGGTATCAAAAGTTTACCAAAGTTCTTGTTGGTGACGATTTTCAACAATCCAAGGCAGATCACTCCATGTTTGTTTTCAAAACCGAAACTTCTCATGTTATTGCTCTCATCTATGTTGATGATGTCTTATTAATGGGAAACGATGCTGCTAAAATTAGTCAAGTAAAGACAAATTTACAAAACCATATTAGCATAAAAGATTTGGGCCCACTCAAGTATTTTTTGGGAATTGAAGTCGCCAGGTCTAAAAAGGGCTTCGTGATCAGTCAAAGGAAGTATACTTTAGACATCCTTGAAGACTATCATGCTCAAGATTGTCGTCCTATCGATTTTCACATGGAACAAAATCTCAGTAAAAGAAATAAAACTCCATAAATTGTTGAATCAAAGTATTGGCGATAAGTTGATCGTTTGCTCTATCTCACGGTTCCTAGACCTGATAGCCTTCAGTGTCAACCAACTTAGCCAATTCATAAGTAAGCCTAGACAATCTCATATGGATGTTGCATTTAGGGTTCTTCGATATTTGAAGGCCACTGCAAGACAAGGGTTGTTTTTACCTTTAGTGGGAGATTTGCTTCTTACTACTTACTGTGATGCGAGTTGGCTCAGTTGTCATTCTACAAGGAGGTCTTGTACAAGTTATTTTATCAGCATTAGAGGATCTCCTGTTTCATGGAGAACGAAGAAGTAATGTGTTGTGGCTAGGTCTTCAGCTAAAGATGAATATAGAGCAATGGCTAGCACTGTTTGTGAGGTTATATGGCTTCGTTGGCTCTTATGTGATCTTGATGCAAGACAAGAAGGGGCTACTATTTTATTTTGTGACAACAATGCAGCTCGACACATTGTCGCCAACCCGGTGTATCATGAACACACTAAGCATGTCGAAATGGACTGCCACTTTGTTCGAGAATGGGTAACTAGTGGTGAGATCAAATGGTTGCAATAAAGACAAAAGAACAGTCCGGAGATATCTTTACTAAAGCTCTTGGAGCAAAGCAGTTCCAATATTTATGTGCAAGTTGGGTGCTTACAATCTGGATAGTCCAACTTGAGAGGGAGCGTTGGAGTCCTTATCTATTGACAGATACATATGTTTATCTTCACCTTATTTAAATTTAGATTAGTTAAGTTTACTTCTTATCTTATTTTGGCTTAGTATATAAACGACTGTAAGCTTTCTATTTGATAATAAGAAAAGGGTCGATTGTTTTCAAGTATCCTCTGTCTGGTTATTGGCGGACTTTTTATTAATAATATCATATTTTACCCATCTTTATGATAGAACTAGGGTAATCCAGCACGTTGCACATGAATACAACTATACAGTTAAAATAGTCGTGGGTAAATGTTTTAATCAACAACGGAGCCAAGAATTTGGATATTGAAAATACAAATATAATCAAAATAAAAAAATAACTATTTGCACAAAGTTTTTTAATGTATAAAGTTGTACCTTCTAAAATATAATATAAACAAAAACTACAATTGAATCCGACGAGTTTCGTTTGTTGAAAATGATTGATTGTATTGTTATAAAAAAAATCTATAGAAACACATATTTCTCAATAAAATGACCAAAAAATAATATATCTTTCTTTTGGAGAGGAGATGAAGAAAAAAATTCTTTATGACATAGATTACCATATTTTTATTATAAAAATATTAAATGCATTGTATGTTTATGTGAGACTCTGATAAAAGTTTGCATCACAATGTAGATAAAAGTTATACGGTCTCAACGGTATATTTTGATTTATAGCAAACTTTATATATTGAAAGTTATAATAGAAAAATATATTAAATTATTCATACTATAACGATATAAAGATAAATTAAATAAATACAATAATAAAATAAATTAACATTCAAAATAGACAATGATGTAGCCTTCTTGTTGATGTATAACTTATCGATGCCCTTTACTAAATTACGAAATAAAAATACCACAAAACATTAATAACTATATCAAAAAATATTACATGACACGAACTAAATACCAAACACCTGAAAGTTGTTTTGAATAAACAATCTCAATTCCAAAGAGGATCATGTCTCCCCGACACATTTCATCATTAAAATCTTTTTTTTATATACATAAACAAATACAATCTTCTTCATCGTCAAACACTCTATATATCAAAAATGGAAAGCGAAAAGAAGAAAATATGAGTAACCAAGATTAGAAGATAATGTTCTTATATATGAAAAAGACGAGAGAGGAAAATATGAGTAACCAAGAATACAAGATAATGTTTTATATAAGGCAAAAGATTGCAATTAAAGTTAAGTTAAAGAAGTTGAAAAGTTTTAGAATTATAAATGAACATGGTTAAAGACAATTAAGTAGTATAAGTTGTAAAGTTTGAGAATTTCAAATCATTATGGTTGAAGATAGATGTCATACTTGAATCATATTAATTTGAATGATATCTTTTATAAGTTTTATATAAATATAAATATAGATATAGATTAGGTATTTGCCAATGGGTAGGAAAGATTGAATGATGATCCAAGACCTTCAAATAACTAGAGCCTCATTTTTTTTATACATTATTATGTTACTACAGGAAAAAAAAAGTATCGTGATAACTTGTGAACACAAAAATGGAGTCAAACTGAAACCATCAGAGAAGATTAAGGGACCAACAACGCTTCTCGAATAATTATCGCATTGGACATCTCACCACCATAGATCAATTGACTCTATAAATCAATTATGATTTTTTAACAGTAACTAAAAAATTGATTCATAATTATAAAACAATTCAGTTTTTTCCCTCAACCTTCTTATTTATGATTTTTATTTTTTGTTTTCTGATTTTTTATTTCAATCTTTCCTAATAATTGTGATAATCTTATTTCACACATCCTTCAAAAAAACGATATCGTATTAGTGTAATCTGATTTCAGCCAAACTCATCGACTTTGATTCTAATTTTTTATTCGTATTACATTGATTTTATGATTCATGTAATTTGTAAGATTTTGTTAATGTTTTTCACTTCTTTCTTTTTAGTTTTCAGATAAAAATGTAACTTATGTTCTTTCTAATTGATTTTATGTGGTTAACTTGAAACTTCTACATCACAATTTTAAAATCCTTATTGTTGAACCATAAATAATGGCTCAAAAATCAGTATCCTTACTGTTGTAAAATGATTTAATGTCACAGCTTTATAATTAGGTGCTCTCGTTTTTTTACTTGTTTTTTTCATTGTTTATAAGTTTAGAATAATAACATGTTACCTAAACAATATTTATTTAATACTAAAAAAAGAAAAAAAAAACGAGCAACTATTACTAATACAAAAAGAATATAGGGATAAATCTATAACAAAGGAACCATTTAAAAAAAAAAAACAAAACAAAACTCGCCTCATATAGTTCATTTTTACTTTAACCGTCTCATGTTTTTATTTTGATCGGGCCTTAAATCAGTTTGAACCGGTTCTATTGCGAAATAATTTTTATTTTTTATTAATAAATCTGTTTGAATATACAAATGAAAATTAATATAATTTCTTAAGAAATAGACAATTAAAAATATTTTTCAAACAATCAAAATACATCGATAGGAAATAGTAAAAAACATAGTGCTTATATATAATCGTTTTTTAATTATATAGGTGATAATTTCAGTAATATTATATTTCTATAATTATATACATGAGTTAATGGGCAAATTGGATTAAAAAAAAGACTTTATAAAATATTGTATAATCATAAAAATAAATTTATTAAGTTTTAAAGAAAACTTTCGAAAATGTTAAACCAATGAAAAATGTATATACTATATAGTAGTTTTATTAAATAATATTAAGCTAATATCATAAAAATAATAAGTTTTTAAAAAGTTAATTATTAATAATGTCAGTACAAAAATCCTATACATTGTTGATTATATTTATACCTAAAAAAAATCGATATAAACACCTAGAAGCCATTAGTACAAGAAAAGAAAGTGCATCAAGTAGCATATTAGCATGTCTTCGTTAAGTGTTCACATCATAAGTCAAATATTAAAAATAGTGGGTGTTTCCAAAACGTTACGAAAATCTATGTGTTGTCACTCTAGTTTTAAAAACATTAATAAATGCGTAAACACAACTTATTTAATCATTCGTGTTTTCAAATATCTTAAGACCCGAGGAAATGAGGTCATACTTTTTCATGAAACCATACTCTCACATAGGCATCATGTGTGTTTTTACCATAAAAATATGGTTTATTGCTACACCCAAAGAGTGATGTCACACTTGGGTTTTTTTCTTATAATAAATAAAAACTTTATATATATATATATATATATATATATATATATATATATATATATATATATATATATAAAAGTACAATTACATAAAATAACTAAAAAAAACCCTAAAATTTAGAAAAGCAAACTCGAAATATTAAACCTACAACTTAAAAAAAGACACATCAAACGTTTAAAACTTGAAGAAAAAAAAAACTAGAAATTAAAACGATTAGTGTAATATTTTTTTACGTCGTCCTCATCGCCAAAATAATTTGAAACTCATTCTCAGTCATATTCGACGTGACCATCGTTAGCACTCTTATGTTGTTATCATTTTGTTTTTTAGTCTCTCTATCCGAAGTAAGTTGTAAAAAATTATCCATTCTATCTTTTATGTCTTGCACCGTCGTGCATTTCTTTCAATTTATCCGATTCTGAATGCTTTTTGCTTTGTCCATTCTCATCGGTCAGGAAGGTGGTGACACTTGAATTGGCTCATAATCGTTGAGGTCGAAACCAACACGAATATCTGAAGTAGTGTGATTGGATTCATCAGTTCTTGACCGTTTTGAGCTACTATCGATGTGCTCGTCGATTGTTTTTTGATTTTGCCATTTTTGTTGCATTTGAATAGATTCCAAACTTCATAAAACTTGAAAGTCTTCTTTTGTTCTTTTTAGTAGATGCTAAAAGCTTTCTCCAAAATCATATCGTCACTTTCACCGTTTTCCATTGCCCTTTCATGTTGCTATACAAATCGTTAAACAATATGATTTCTTTGTTCATCTTTCCCCATTTCGAGTATAATTGATGTTTAGAATGATATGGTTGTAGGTCCATTCATTTGTGGAACCTAGCTCTAACGCGCATCCAAAAACGGTCATGTTTTTTGTCCGCTCCTGTCATCGTATCTTCTAAAACGTCAATCAATGATTGTGCCAATGCTAACACTTCTTGGGGTTTCTATGTTTTAGCTTCCACCTTCTCTTTTCTTTTATTTTGTAGTTGAGCGGGTTGAGTTTTTTTGAACAAATGCGAGTTCGGATTCGAAAATGGGTGTTTATGGTTGTGATTGTGTTTGTGGAAAAAATTCGGGCTGTGTTTGTGAAACAAACTCCTGTTGAGAATCAAAATCAAAAGGATCAAATTTTGGGTCGGGTTGTATTTGTGTTTGTGTTTGTGGAATTGGTTGTGGATAATAGGGAAGTATACCGCCGTATTGGTAAAAAGTAGACGAATAAATTGGTTGATCCCTTGAAGGTCTTGGAGTTGTGGTGTTGTTAGTCGGTGTTTTTTGTTTGGTATTTTTTTAGAAGATGACATTTTCAAAGGTTTTGGTCCTTTTGGAAACAAAAAGATGGTAAAATATGAAGTGTTTGTGATTTTGTTTGGTTAAAAATTTATAAAGTTTGAAAAGTTTAAATAGGAGTGGGGTAATGTTGAAAAGGAAAAAAAATTAAAAAATTTAGGCCGGTTAAGAAGTTTGGAAAATAGACAAAAGGGAGCGCTCCCATAGGATATGGTAGTGCGGCCCTAGCCACACCCTAACCACGGTCAATGGGTGGTGTTTGTACTTATGGCATCGGAGGTGCGGTAGAGGCCTTAGTCAGTCCCACTGGTTTAGTGGGAAGCAAACTTTATTAGAAAATCAAGTGGGAGTGTCCTTTTATTAGTCCCGTCGTTTTCTCTAAAGAAACACACAAACATTGACATGACCCTTTTCAATAAAAAACTTCTGATCAAATTTTCGTAGTTATGTCTTCAAAATTTTAGTGGAAAGTTCAATGTCCCATGCTTTGAAGGTTTTTAGATAAAATGGTGTACAATTGTACATTTCTATTATTAACGAAGGGATAAGATTGTATTCCAAAAGGCAATCATGAGAGTTGTCTTTAAGTGCCATTGGTGATCTTTTGAGGTTGGTTCACCAAAAAGAAAAATAAAAAATAAAATAAACTTCATTAACTAAGTTGCTGCAACGAACCGCCGGTTCACCAAAAGGTTTAATTCTTTTTATTTTTTCATATTGCCATGCGTCTTCTAGGTAAGTATTTAATACTATTTTAGTTAATTACTATATTTTATCTTTGTTAAAATATAAATAAAACATCCTGAAATTTATAATTTATTTTTCTCCATAAAATAAAACCTTTCTTGATATAAATAAAATATCCTGAAATTTATAATTTATTTTTCTCTACACAATAAAACTATTATTGATATAAATAAAATATCTTGAAATTTATAATTTATTTTTCTCTATAAAATAAAACCATATTGATATAAATTTTTTTCGTATACTTTTTAGTATAAAATGAAGTTGGGTTGGATTGAGTGTGAATAATTAGATTGAATTAGATTGTATAGGTGAAAGATAGTAAAATTAGTTTTGAGAAATTAAATATTCTTCTACTTTTTGTTCCTATAAATTTTCCTACACAATTAAATAGTGACATGTGTAACATTTAATATTCATTTAATGATATTTTAATATACTAATATGACATATGCTATCATTTAATTGAGTAGAAAGATTTGTAGCAACAAACGTAGGAGGATATTTAATTTCTCATTAGTTTTTTATAAATAAATAAAGTTAGATTGGATTGAATTGTTAATATAGATAGTTTTACGTCTTCAAATCTACATGACATATAGACATCACATCTACATGACACATAGACATCAAATCTGCTTTTATTTTTTATTTTACCATCATCTATTCCAATTCACAACATATGAAAAATAATCTATCTCGATCCACATCATTTGGTACAATTTATTATCCATATATGGTACATATACGGCTACTCGGAGTGGGCGTCCTTGAAGACGCGTGATGCTGAGGTGGCGACCTTGAAGACACGTGAACACCGCCCCAAGGGTCGGTGTTAGGGTGTGATGTGACTCAAAAGACGGAAGAAGACAACGAATGGGAGACGAGTAAATTGTCAACGGTCGTTTTGACCATTTTTTTGTTGTAGTCATTGCACATTAAAAAAATAGAAAAAATAAAAAATAATTCTATTTCAATTCAAAAACCAATTCAACTCCAACTATAAATACCCCCATATTTTACTAACAATTTTACACTACAAAAAGATACTATATTCTCATACTTTTTTACCTTCTAACTATGGATCCAAACCAAAATAATCTCACCTACTACAAACATTCCAAATGATCCGTTAACGAATGTTGGCTAAATGCAATTGTTATCATCCCCCACTCAACAACAACCTCTATTATTAATCTTTCATACCACCCACACTACTACCAACAACAACCACCACAATTCATTCAACTCTAATTTCAAACTTTTTAACAGCAACCTTCTTCGCAATTTCAACCCCAAATTTCCCAACATCAACAAACTTCACAACCATCTCAAGTTTTATTATCTCAATCTCAACTCGTAAACCTCGACAATGACGACGACGACAAATGAGTTGAAGAAACACAGTCAAGTCGTACAAGGCAAAAAAAATCAAAAGATTCAAGGAAAAAGAAAAATACGCAGTGGACCGAGGAGAAGAAGGAAAGTTTAGCTAAAGCTTAGATTTTCATATCACAAGACGGGAATGTCGGCAACGCGCAATCGGGTCAAAGCTTTTGGAATCGTGTTTTAGACCACTTCCACATGTTATTAGGAAGGCAAACGAGCCGGACATACGACTCGGTCAATGCAAAATGGCGTGACCTTCAAGCGACTTGCACTAAATTTAACGGCGTATTTGACAATCTTAAAAATATGCATAGAAGTGGTAGCAACGATTTCAATATTTTATCAACCGTGTTGTACCAATACAAAATTACCAACAATAGTAAACCGTTTGCCAACCAAAAAGCGTGGAAAGTTTGTCACAATGGTCTAACATGGATCATTTATCCGGAAACGGCGTATTTAGGATCTATCACCGGTTCCAACAAAAGGTCGAGAACGTCCGAGTCGGACATTGGTGTGAACCTCGACCTCAATGGTGAGTTCGACGCCACCGAGGGGGAGGGTCCACTGGACGTCCAACTTCGTCGACCATCGAGAAGGCACAAAACGAGAAAGGGGGCGTCTTTTAGCGGAAAATCAACCAACGAGGACATATTAGGGAGAAAATCGACAAAACTCTAAATTGTTTCGAAAATTTTTTGATTCAACGGAGGAAGTTCGTCAGCGACAATTGGCACTCACCGATCTTCAAATTATAAATACGGTGCCGCAACCAAATCTCGACCCGGAAAATTTAAGGGTGTTTTTGAAAATTCAACAAGAAGTTCTCGACAAATATCACAATTAGATTCTATGTTTTTTATGCTTTTTAGTAATTTAGGTTTAATTTTCTATGTTTTTTTGATTAATGTAATGTGGCTTTAATTAATATAAAATATTTTATTATGTTTTAAATTATGTTTTTATTTAATTTATAAAAAAAAAAAGAAAAAAAAAACATACTTTTGGAGTGGTGATTATTTTCTATATCTAGTGGATTGATAGTGAAATTGACAACGTGAAAAAGGAGAGTAAAATGGTGGGTTGATGAACTCACTAAACATGCATCTTTCACGGTACCACGTGCAGGGAGTGGTATTCCATACGGTACATCTCATATTTTTTTTCTCTTTTTGTACGATTTTGTACATCCTTAAATGACCAAAAAAACATTTTAATATATTTTTTCATTCTTTCTACATGGTATTAGTAAACTATGTCAACTTTCATCTTAGAGTTTTGGCTAAATTTTCCAAAAAAAAAAAAGAAATTTTGAAATTTTCTTTTTCAACTTCTATTAAAAAAAATCAGCTAAAATCCAACCTTTTTTTACAATTTTTTTTTAATCTCTACTTATGCTTTTATAAATTTTCATACATATTTAAGTAAAATACTGTTAGATCGATTAAAAATGTCATCCTTTATGAACAAAATGCATTTGTTAAGACATGTCTTTATAAAATTTATTACTATTATTTGCAAAGTCCATAAATCATTTTTTCTTTCCCAAAATTGACGACGAACATGTTTTCCTTATGTTTAGTTTTGAGAACACAAAAGTCAAAATGTAAAAGTAAAAATATAAATTAAAAGTATTTCTAACAATATCTGAATAAACTGTGTTAAATGTGAAAAAGTTTAAGTCCAACGTAATAATAATTAAAAAAAAAAGTTGTAAAAATGTTGAAATCTTTTTTTTTTAAAGTTGTATAAAAAGTAAGGGAAAAAGTGTTAACCCTTTAATGAAGTACAATAAACAGTTAACAAAAGCTCTACAACTTACAGTATATTTCCATGAACAACTCAAAACCCATAAAAAAAACAACATATATTTATTCATTGTGCGACATTGATCTTCATTTTACAACATACAAATCTGAATAAAGAAACATTCTTCTTGACACAAATATGTAGCAATAGGAACACAAGAACTCGATAACAAATAGCCATAAAAGAAAGAATATATAAATTTTTCCACTTGGAATGTTCATTCGGAGACACATCGTATACGTTTTCAAGAGCTTGATAACCCGAAACAGTCCTCATTTCCCCCACTGCAAATGAAACTCCACTATATTCATTCTCCAAGATTCCCTAAAACAAAAATATAAAGTGGTCCCATAAGCTGATCGAGGGTAATCTTGGAAAATCACAATAACTTAACCAAAGAGTATCATGAACTCTACCTGAATTGAGAACGTATGGAAAGTAATGTAGGATAGAGGGTACATCCATACTAGCCTAGGCAAAGCACTTCGAATTCGAAAATAGCCAGCCGAAAGCATCATCACTATCTGTAAAATCAAAAGCATAACGAAAAAAAGTTGTTTAATCCTCAAAATTATATTCTTTATTACACAATAAGAGATGTAAGATCCTCAATATTGTCTGTTTTGGGCAACCTTGCACGAGAACTTTCCAGAGAGTCACCCATCCTAGTACTGCTCTCGTCCACACACACTTAACCATAAAGTCTGTGACCTCATGCCTTTAAAACGTTGCTACCACATTTGCCTTTCCTGGATGATACAGAATTTCACAGTCGTAATCGTTCATAAGTTCATATTCAAATCCTTCTGCCTGAACAAGTATTTGAGGCTCTTGTGATCGGTATAAATGTGAAGGCACCAGATCCCATAATAACTCTTTAGTTAAGCGTGCTCAGATTAGAGTAGTACAAGGATGGGTGACCGCGTGGGAAGTTTTTGTTTTTTATGTCAGGTTGTCTAAAGCAAAGCAGACAATATCTTGGTACGTGCACAGCGTGTGGATGCTACATAAGATATTTGTTAGCATCACAAACTTACGTGTATAAACACGAGCGTTGAAATACTCGAAAACGTATCTTGCAATATGGTGACAACAACCAACATGAGGCCTTCGTTAACCAAAAGACACATGAAAAAGTTAAGCACAAAATACATCAAATGGCTAAACTCGCTTCGAAGCTCAACAAGGAAGTAGAAGACTAGACTTGATGAAATTGAGATGAGAAACAAGAACGGAATGCTCGCCAACAATTGCCCCATTAAGAAAACAAATCCTCCCGAATGTCCATTTGAATCTTCACAAGCATACACCTTCACCTCCTTCAATTGCATAGGCACTCCAACAACGCTTAAGAGCGACGTAAAAGATATAAACAAAAAGATCGCAGCAACTCTCATCTGCAAACCATCAAAAGAAATTATTTTTTTCATTTTATTCACTTGCAACATGATTTGGTTAATTAGAAAAGAATCGCCAACACAAATTTTATAAAACATACCTCAACGGACAATAGCGAATGACCTAATCCCGAAAACATAGTGCCAATACATAGCGAAAGCATCATGCAAAGAATTAATCGAAGCCAATAATATTTCAACTCCCTTGACATAATCAAAAATGATCTCCAAGTCAATACTGCAATTCTTGCCACACTGCTTGCCTTACCCTTGCTTTTGAGCAAGGGGCCTTCCTATTGTCATAACTTTAGTTAAGATTCATAATCATACATGCTAACATGCCCACAATAAAAAAAATGAAAAATGAAAAAATGAAATATGATTATTAGTTATTGTATACCCTTTCGGTTAGCCTTAGTATCATTGTCTCAACTGATGCCACGTCAGCAGACAATCTGTAGGTTTCTTCAAGCGTACGAATTGCTATTGCAGTGTCCATATTAACCGATGAAAGATCCCCATTGTCATCCTGCCAAAGTTTATGGATATAGTAAGATTGTTAAAAAGAGGAAATTGTAAAAATAAATAAAAGGGTTAATCTCGTAAAAGACCTTATATTTTGTGTTTTTTTCCGGATTATACCTAAAATTTATTTTTTCAATGAAAAAGGACTTGTATGTTTTTATTTTTTCTGAGAAATCTCTCAACTTTGTATTTTTTACCGAAAAAAAAAACCCTCAACCTTCTATATGCTTCCAAATAAACCCTAAACTTTTTAACTCACTAAAACCCTCACATTTTACAATTTTTTTGGAAAAAAAATGACTAAAAGGGCCGGATTGGAAAAAATGAAAAATACAAGGTCTTTTTCAGGAAAAAATTATATTTGAGGTTTAATCCGAAAAAAACACAAACGGTAAGGTCTTTTATGAGATTAATCCTAAACTAAAAAAAAAAAAAAAAAAAAAAAAAACGTTATACTTTGGGCCATTTACATTTTTTTTTTCAAATAACCATCTTGACGTTATATAAACAGTCAAAATGTTTAATTTGAAACAAATGTTGAATGGTTTGATGGAAAAAAATTGATGTAATAATTTTTTTTTTTTAATTTGCGCAAATAACAAATAAGCACTTACTTGCCAGTTTTTCTCAACCTTCTATATGCTTCCAAATAAACCCTCAACTTTTTAAGTTTTTCTCAATAAACCCTCGCATTTTACAAATTTTTTGGAAAAAAATGACTAAAAGGGCCGGATTGGAAAAAATGAAAAAAATACAAGGTCTTTTTCAGGCAAAAATTAAATTTGAGTTTTAATCCGGAAAAAACACAAACTATAAGGTTTTTTTTTTTTTTTTTGTAATTTGCACAAATAAAAAAGAAGCACTTACTTGCCAGTTTTTGCAGACTGAAATAATCCGGTCAAAGTCTGTGTTTATGGCACGAAGAAAGTGATCAGAAGGACTTTGCATGATGGGGCAAGGAAATCCAGCATTTGAGAAATGCTGCATGAGTAAAGAATAAAGATCATTTACAAAATTACAAAAGTACCCTTTTCTTTATAAAAGCAGAACATGACATTTTTTAAATGAAACTTTTACCTGCAAGCAAGCCAATGTCTCTCCAAAAAACAAAGTGTTTCCATTTGAAAGAAGACAAATTCGGTCAAACAGACCAAAAACTTCAGTGCTACTTTGGTAAATTGTGAAAATTAGTGTCAACCCATTGCTTGCAAGCTTCTTTAATGTCACCATCATAAGTAGTGCAGAAACACTGAGTATTTAAGATTGAAGATTCTCTTAGGCATTTCATCGAACAGCTTGAATGCTATATATAAAAATAAAAGTTGAAAAGCGACCTGTCGAGATGATACAGAGGCTCATCTATGAATAAAAGATGTGGTCTCGTTATGAGCTCCCTAGCAATGGTGATGCGTCTTTTTTCACCTTTAGAAAGACCCTTTGTACAACAATGGCTGCCTATAAGCTTGTTTGCATGTTCATTCAATGACATTGCGAGTATTGCTTCCTCAACAATACTTTTTTTCTCACATAAGAAACCAGGAAGTTGAAGTAGTGCTGAGTAGTAGAGATATTCACGCACTGTTAGTGAGCCAATAAGTGTGTTTTTCCTCCCGACAAATCCCTATAAATGGAAAAAGGTATGTGTTAAAAGCTTTCGTTTAAGGGGAAATTAACTCTTTTTATCAAGTAGTAATCTTGGAGTCTTACATATGATCCATAGTGCAAGGATGACTTTGCGCCATTTACAAATACTTCACCATACACTTTTGCGGAATCATCCAATCTCCCTAAATCATACAATCAGAAATAACATTATGTTAAAGTTCAATTAAAGTAAATTGGAAGCAAAAGATAATGACGAAACAGCCCATTACCTGAAAGAGCTTTCAAAAGGGTAGATTTCCCTGATTTTGCAGGTCCCATGATCACTGTAATTGTTCCAGGTAAAGCAAATCCATTTGAGCTTTTTATGACCCTATCAGAATACTTTCTTTTACCCTTTATGGTGACTGTTAAATCCTTCCATACAATTGAAGCGCCTGAAATCTTTCTAGCCACCGGTGGTGGTGGGGATGGTGGTGGTGGTGATGATGATGACGTGGACCTGCTGTTAAGTTTGGAAGGAGATGGTGAAGCTGTTGTGGTGGCGGCGTTAATGGTGTCGCGAACCTCCTCCACCTTGAGCTCAACATCTGTGTCGTCCCAATCTGGTGAATCCTCGAATGAAATTGGGTTTCTTAAAGAACCGGGTTTTCTTAAGTAGTAGAAGTGACTGGAGGGTAATTTAGTAATTGGACTGCTGGCTGAAGATGATGAAGATCTGTAGTTATCTGATTGAGACTGTATTTCTTCCATCATATTGTCTGCCATTGAAAATTAACAATCCCATTTTAGCTTCTAATGATTTAATCGATAAACACTCGATATGTTGTTGTGTTGTATCAATTTGATTGGTTTTAACTTTTATCCTTCAATAATTACAAAGAAAGTGAAGATACGCAATTAAAATTGAACATACAGTTGCTGAAAACATTCTTCTGTGCATGGTAAGTTGATAAAGAATCAACTTCAAACCTTAAATTTAATACGAATGTGTGAGGGTTAAAAGTAAAGAACATCTGACTAGATTCATATTCAGAGTAAATGAAGAAAAAAAAATCAATCGACTATTCTTCTTTTAACCATTAGACAAGAAAATGACTACAGAGAAACCTAAAGATAGAATTTTTATCAGAAACATAACTGAAAAAAATGAAGAAAACATCGAAAATGAGATATATTCGTTCGATTTGGTTTTTTACAATGACCCAAAACCCCAAATGGGATGTATATCAGCAAAGTCAATTAAAAGCATATCGAGAATGCCTCTTAGATACATGAATAGTTGAAGTGTGAAGAACATAGAGCTGAAGTTCGGAAGGTGAAATAGGGCATACGAGGAAGAGAAGAAGAGAGAGACTGACCTGGACTTGATAGAGAGGGACAGTAGAGCAGGAGAGTGTGAAAACGAAAGTGAATAACGAAGAGTAAAAATAGTGTCGAAACTGAAGGGGCCAATTATTTCCTACAGGATTTTTCATTGGCATCTACTAATGTTATCCATAATTTTCCAAAACACCCTACAAAAATTAATAAATTATCAAAATAATAGTTGGTTAAAAAAATTAAAAAAAAAAAAAAAAAAAAAAATCATGATTTTGTATGGTACGAGAGAATAAACTGATTTGGGTTTGTATAGAGATAACAGTGATTACAAACGGGCTAATTATTAAAAAAAAAAAAAGAAAAAAAAAAAGACTATACTTAATGTTGTGTTTAACCATCAATTTTTAATAAGTTACAAAACTACTAATTTTTGGTAAAAAGCTTTAGTGAGACCATTGTTACCTATAATGTAATGTGTTGGGTTAACTTGGGAAAAATACCATGTTTTTTCAAAAGTTCAGTTTAATCACCATTTTATGGGTGGTTCTTTTAGCAAAAATGAAAATTGGTGGCTCAATGATCCATGGGCCTATCTAACACAGATATCTCTGAAATGAAATAGGTGATTGGTTGATCGGAAAGCTCGGGCGAAATTGGGCCTAAAAAACCATTCTGGTTCATTATCGATTAGGTATCAGTGGGCACATAAAGTTAAAAGAATTAACTAAGTATAAAATCAACCAAATTGAACAAATGATAGGTCAAGATCATGTTGTTCATTGGGAATTGAAGAGCGGAGAACGAGCATACATCGAATGATTAATTTCTATTTCTTGTTATCGTGTAATACATCATCAAGATGGATCACTTACGCGGTCAACGAGCTCATACTAATGCCAAGACTTGTCGCAAGCAACTTCAGAAATGAAAGAAGTCTACCGAAAGCCTTGGTACTTTTCTAATCAATCACATTGTTCAGTGGTTCACTGAAATTTTGATTTGAGGAATTTGCCCATTACTAATCCAATATCGGTATAGTAGGCCTCCTTGGCCACTCCACTAGCGGATCGACTTCGTCCTAGAAACTACTACTTCCCCCTCTCTTGGCTTTTGATATCGTTCATGACTAGATCTCTCTATGTAGTGGTTGGCCTTCTAGAAGCTTCGTCAGAAATGACTAGTCACTTTCCGAATGCCCCTTTCCTTGCCGCCAAACCACTGGGAGAGTCGGCAAGCTAGCTTGCTCGCATTTTAGAAACAGTAGCTTTTGTGCCCTTTTCTGAAATGGATGTGAATGATCATGACAGCTCTGAAAATCATATTCAGTATGATTAGATGTCATTAAAAGAAAGTGATACTGTTCACTCTTTTTTTAGAATTTCAAGTCGGACGACAAAGTCTCCTCCTTGGATAAAGATGTTTTTGACGCAACTCTCCCGACAATCAAAACTTTATTTATTTATTTGTTTTTTGGTGGGTTCGGTCGGGAGGGACAAAAGAGAGATTATATCGGTCAAAAGGAAAGACGTCTTTGTTTGTCTTTGAATGAATTGGTTTTTTCAACTGTTGAGTAGGTTTCAGGGCTCACCTCTTTTCTCATTTAAAAGTAAAGAAGAGATACAAACTTTTGAATCTTAATTTGGTGGGTCGGGGATGGAATCGAATAGCAAATGCATTCTTTTTTTAGTACAAATACAAGTCATAGTGGTCACTATAGAAATTTTATCCAAAAAATGGATGGTTTTCTAGCACAAATGAAATTTGGATAGTTAAAACGGGTAAAATGACAAAATATAGTGTTTTTTTGTAAAATTAATAATTAATGTTCTACGTACAGAATTTTTGTTTATATTTTCAAAGTAATGATTTGCTTTAAGACTAGTTGGTTAAATTTGAGAATCTAATTATTTGAAAAGAAACGGATAAAGAATTATATTGACCACTTTTCCTATGTTTTCATGTGAATGCATTCATAGAAGCCTTTTGATATATGAAACAACAATGTCTTTGACTGCGCGATTAATGGCTTTAAATGGACAAATGAACGAGTACCAAATCTTGTGGTTGATTTCTGGCCAATTATCTTTTATTATGGTTACGATGGTAACATGTTATCATCGCTAAAGTAATTACAAAAAGGACAAATGATAAATCATATGTATTTTCCTAAAATTAATATGGTTTAATAACTATATTTATTTTTTATCGTATTAATTTCATTTTTTTAATAATGAACTATGCATCGATATGCACCCAATGAACCAAATTTTACAAAGACGTTCGTAGAACTGGAACGTATGATGCTTGGATGTTAGAATTGATATTAGAACGTGTGAAAAATAATTCTTTTGGATTTGAGAACATAAAACCGATAAGAATAAGTTTAAATAATAATCACCTATATTTTAAAGTTTTGTACTATTTATAAGCTAGGCATCGGGAAAAAAACCATAAAATTATTCTTTACTATGTTAAAGAAATACACTTGAATTTTTATGATGTTTCTTCCTATTCTCCATATTAAACCCTTCATTATTTTATCATTATTGTTACAGTTTTATTTTTGAAAAATAATAGGAATAATACAAAAAGTTGTGTTCTTTTCATTTATTTTATAAATTCTCTAAAGAGTAAATTACACGAATGGTCCGTATGGTTTGGGGTAATTTGCACGTGTGGTCCCTAACTTATTTTTTTAAATTCGGAAGGTCCTTACAGTTTGTTTTTTATGCGCGTTTGGTCCCTATTTTACCTAAAAAGACTATTTTGCCTTGAATTTTTTTTATTTACTTAAATACGGTGTGGTAGGTAAAGTAATGTAAGTTGAAGTGGAAGTGAAATTGGGGTGTGTTTATACTTAAATAAATAAATAAATCAATGGCAAAATAGTATTTTTAGATAAAACATGGACCAAACACGCAACAAAAACAAACAATAAAGACTTTTTGAGTTAAAAAAAATAAATTAAGGAGCAAACATACAAATTATCCCCAAACAATAAAAGATCATCCGTGTAATTTACTCTTCTCTAAATATATCTTTTCTTTTCTTTGTTATTTAGCTTAATGGGCTAAATAATTTGTGGACTAAATATTCTTGAAGTCCAATACCTTTCTTTATTTTGTAATTTGACCCTTTTTAAAAATAAAAGCCAACAAAATCTTTATTTTTCTCGATAAAAGCCCATTATATCTCGTAACACTTTTAAATATTTTATTTTTTGAGTAATACGAATATCCTCGTTTTAGAATGTTACACTCACCTTTATATGAAAAATGAAGTTGCACATTCTATTTAATCTGATTACTTGATTTTCGTTTACCTCATCATATCCATGTGTTACCTTCAAATTTTCGAACATCTCTTTGGCATAATTACAGCCTTTTAGTTATACTTATGGTAAACATAAAAAGCGGATTGAAAATAACAAATATTACTCGACATCAAGGTTGGCTTTTTCTCTTATCATGTTAGTCCACTTATTTAATGGGAACTTAATTGATAGTTCTTATAGTACCACTAGGGGTACTTGACTCATTGATTTTTTAAGTTGGGACAAAGAGGTCATCGCTGATGATTTGCAGCATGTTGTAATCAATAATCTCAGGTAACATCGTGGTTTTACTCACTTATATCGTAAAATTGTTTTCATCGAAAAAGGAAAATATTTGCTGCTAAAGCTTGATTTGTTTTTTATTAAGAAAAGAAGATGACAATAAGCAAGTTTTGCAAAAAGGTAACAAGCATATCTTTAGATAACTAATCTAAAACGTAGCTCTGACAGTTGTTGGTCCTAGATAGTGAATCTAAACAAAGTAAAACACATAAGTACGATGAAACTAATATATTTATCAAAAATTAGAAAGAAAAAAAAAAGCATATAGTTTCTAGAAGACTATGAAAGCAATAAACTACTAGCTTCGTAGTTCGCAAAGACCACACACATATAAAGCTAATCACTATATTCTAAAGTAGAGATAAACATAAAGAAGAGCTTCTCACTCACACATATTGGTGTATTATGGTGTGGATATATATATATATATATATATATATATATATATATATATATATATATATATATATATATATATATATATATATATATATATATATATATATATATATACTTTGATCTTTTTGTTTTTAATTTTTTAACTTAAATACTTGATTGGTCTTTTTTGTTTTTCAATCCATCTAAGAAAAACTTAGCTTCCAATACAAAATAATCTTTCATTGAGGTAAATAAGAATATTGGTTTTTGTAAGTTGTTCTCTATGAGACAACTCACACCGTGAAGTATTTCTAAGTGTCTTAGTCAACTTATACGAAGTAAATCCATATCATAGAACTTAGTCAGTCTAACCGACTACTAATGTCGTAGAACTCGTTGTGTGACATCCCGACTCCCATGTATAAAATTTAAAGTTTATACTCATGTTCTTAGACCTACTCGACGAGTTGGATGCCCCAACTCGTCGTGTAGAAACGATTCAAACTGCATGCATTTAAGAGGTCTACTCGACGAGTTGGAGGACCCCAACTCGACTAGTAGGAGCTGGAAAATGAAACCCTAATTTTCAGGGTTTTGCACCCTATTTAAAGTGGATCATTGGTGGATGTAGATGTTTGAGTTGGAGCTATATTTAGAGGAGTTGACATTATCATTCCGAGCTACTTGTAAGGTGAGTTGTCCTCACTATACTAACAGGGTCGAAGGCACCAATGTCGGCCCTTTTCAGATTTGTATATGGGTTTATTGCATGATATGGTTATTGATTTACATCCTGATAGTTAGGATGGTTGTATGCTTAGTGACCTGTTAGGTCGGTATCCTGGTATATATAGGAAAATGCTATGTTAGTGACCGGTTAGGTCGGTATCCTGGTTATAGGATGTTGCTATGATTAGTGATATGTTAGATCGGTTTGACTGTTATGTACATGCTAGCATATGATATTTATGTGCACATGATTGTTTGATTGGGGTTGGGTTAAGGCGGACTTGCTTTATGTTGAAGGCCAACATACCCTCGGCGGACCGGATAGATTGCAGACCCGGGAGGGCATATTAGTCAGGCCGAAGGCCCAACGAGTGGTCCGTATAGGCTGAAGGCCCTAAGAGACGGTCCAGACGTACCGAAGGCTCGGAGAGCGGTCCAGATAGAATTAAGGCCTACAAGGCGGTCCAGTCAGGCTGATAGCTCATTATTCATGTTGTTTGTTTTTATGATATGATTATGATTGTATCGCGTTGGTATTTTGGGGGAACTCACTAAGCTTCGGGCTTACAGTTATTGATTTTGTTTCAGGTACTTCTGATGATCACAGGGAGGCGAAGGCATGATCGTACACCTCCTTATGTTTTCATGATTTGATTCCGGGTTTCCACTCTCAATGTGGTGGAAGCTGTATTGTCAGCTAACTACCTTTTAAATAAGGCACCACAAAAGAAATTGGATAAAACACCATACGAGTTATGGTCAGGTATAAAAACATCTTACAAATACTTTCGAGTGTGGGGGTGTCTTGAAATGGCCGCGGTACCTGCACCCAAGGTGGGTAAGATAGGACCTAAGACTACTGATTACATATTTATTGGATATGCACAAAATAATAGTGCTCATTGGTCTCTTCTGCATAACTCAAAAATACCAGAAATTCACAAAGGCATAATAATGGGATCATGAAACACATCATTTTTTGAAAATGTGTTTCCATATATTGCTAAGGCTGACACACATGCTCCAAAAAATAGTTGATTACAACAAATCCTCTCATGAAGTAGAAATATGTAACATCTAGTTTCGGGATGTTTCTAATTTTGGGATAGTGAGCCGTAATTTGATCAAGTAAATGTCTTTGGCTCCAAGGGAATAAAGTTTAGACCTTATTAGATGTTGATAATGTTGTTTAAGTGATTCTTGAATTGTAAATTAGAACCAAGGGATAAAATGGGAAAAAAGTGATATTTTGGACTCTTTGCATGTATTAAGAATTAAGTTTAGTATGAATTAAGTCAAAGTAATTGGATAGAATTGTGGGACTCGTTAATACCTTCGCATGCATATAAAGATAACTAAAAATGGGTTTAGAATGAAGTTATGATTGTTTGAAGCCGGAATGAAATCTGGCAAAACTTGTCACCATGGCGTGGTGAGTTGTGCAACCCAAATTAGGGGTTGCTTCGTATTTAAAGGTATTGTTCCATGTTTTAGGTCATTTTTAGCCTCCATCTCACCAAGAGCTCCTTGGGAGCAAACCCTAGTGTAACGCCCTAAAAATCAAGGATTAAAAAAAATCCATTTTTATTATAGTTAAAACATTACTGTAACTTGTTCAAAACATCGAAAAACAATTCAAATAAAACAATCATCAGAGTTCATTTCCCAAAGATTTCAAATTGCAGAAACCACGGGTGTATGCGTTGCGATCATCCCAAGCTCTTTCATTTGAAAACCATAGTACCTGAAATCAAAAACTGAAAACTGTAAGCACAAAGCTTAGTGAGTTCCCCAAATACCACATACTATACATAACAAACATACTGTCAAGCATATCTGGGTGCTATCCTACCCCTTCGGTCTATCTCGACCAGATATTGCCGAGCATATCTAGGTGCTCGACCTGCCCTATCAGGCATATATGGGTGCCCGACCTACCCTGTCAGACATATCTGGGTGCTTGACCTACCCTGTCAGGCATACCTGGGTGCCCAACCTACCCTTCTGTAACACCCGAAATCAGAAAGGTCAAGAAAGGAAAGGAAAAACCCTAAGTTAAAGAGGGTTGACTCGTCGAGTCCAGTGAGGAACTCGGCGAGTCGAAGCGGGATCCGGGTGTAAAGTAAGTGACCGACTCGGCGAGTTGGCAAGTGGACTCGACGAGTCTGGTCTGGGTTGGGAAACCCTAATTTCGGGACTTGGTACCCTATTTAAGCATCTTATTCTCTTCCCCAGGGCTCATTTGCGGCCCTTATAGCCCAGGACCCCAAACCCTAGCCACCAAAATCATTTTTGGAGCAAGATCTACCCTTGGTGAAGTAATTTGGAGCTTTGAAAGAGAAGAGATTCATAGTGGTGCAAGAGGAGGCCTTGGATCCAGAGTTGGTGGAACTTTTTAGAGCATTTGGAGGTAATGAATCGTTATCCTTGGATTTCTCCTTTCTAGATCCATCTTTCATGGAGTTTTAGGGTTTCTTTGAGAGTATGTGATGAGAAATTGGTGCATAAGCTAGATCTGGAATTGAAACTCCAGATCTGAGCTCTTTTTGGATCGAAAATGCAGAAAGCCATGTTAGTTGCTATGCAAAAGCCTTTCCCCATGAGTGGAGTTCCTCTCTAGCTTGGTTTTTGGTATTATGAGGCAAGAAGCATGTAAAGTTAGCAACTTTATGTTGCTAATGGACTCTAGGAACCCAGATCTATTGTTTGGAGCAAAGGAGAAGCTCTGTGACTCGAAATTATGGAAATGCACGTATGGACTCGGCGAGTCTGGGAGATGACTCGGCGAGTCAGGCTAGATATCAGACTTAAATCGCGTAGCAACTCTGCGAGTCTCATGGGTGGACTCGGCGAGTTGGATGAAGATAGGCAGGAACTCGACGAGTTGGAAGAACAACTCGGCGAGTCTGTTGAAGATTGCCTTGAACTCGGCGAGCCTGTTCTTGGACTCGGCGAGTCAAGTCGCGAAACCCCAAACCCTTCGAGTTAAGACTCGGATCAGTGAGTTGAGTGGGGACCCAGTGAGTTGGCCAGGTCAGGACTCAGAAATCGGTAGACTCGGCGAGTCATGGTCTGACTCGGCGAGTCGAGTCGAGAAGGGAGGAGGTTTCTGAGCTCATGAACTCGACGAGTCAGTAGGCTGACTCGGCGAGTAGGGTCAACCTGGAAGGTTGACTGTGACCAGGACTTTGACTTTGACCAGAGTTGACTCGGTTGACTTTTGGAGGACTGTCAGACTAAGTGTCATATTGATATTGATAGCTCGGATAGCTAGAGGAGTAGCGGCTCAGGGGATTGTCGATTAGCAGCCAGAGGATTATCGGTAGAGCTCAGCAGTTCAGGTGAGTTTCCTTCCAGTAGGAACGGGTCTAAGGCCACAATGTCGGCCCGTTTAGCTAGCAGTAGTTTCCGGATTTTGATCCGATGCAGTAGTTAGTATGTTTGATGCCTTCGTGGCCCAGACAGGATTTAAGTGTTATGTGTTCCGGGCTACGGCCCGATGCAGTATGCAGTATATGTGTATTCATGCTAGTTTATATGTTTATGTTATGTGATGTTCAGTTAGTTCCGGACTTCGGTCCGATGAAATCAGTCGAGCTCAAGTAAGTACTCCCAAATTACCCATACAAGTTACGTTATGATTATCAGTATCAGTTTCAGTTTCAGTTTCAGTTTTAGTTTCAGCTTCAGTTCAGTAGAACAGCATGCTAGAATAGGACTAAGGATCCAGGATGATGCCTTATGTGCCTGCTTTATGTGTTCAGCTTGATAAGAATTTCATGCTAGTAATGAGTAGACAGTAGTAGGATAGCCTGTGTAGGTTATGCCTGATAGTATGAGCTTAGCATTGTATGCTAGTACAGTTTCTTGTTATGAGAATAGTTTTGCCTGAGTATGTTTCCTTTATCCGAATGTTGCTTGCTTTGTGCTTTGTGGGACTCTGAGTGATAGGAGTTAGCCATTAGGTGAATACGTCACATCACATGTGATCAGGGTTGAATAATCTCAGAGTGCTGGATTTGGCCCTATTGCGCAGCTCTTGTTTGAGTCCAACCGTTGTAGGGACGAGACTTTTACTCGAAGGATTATCCGAGCCTCATTGCATGTGATGGTATTCAGGTGGTGGCTAATTGGCATTACGAGGAGGCCTTCAGAAGCTGAGGATTGTTTGGGTAGAGTCAGAGGTTCCCTAGGGCAAGCCTAGGATGAGAGTAGCAGAGATCAGTAGTAGAGAAAAGGGGACTTGGTGGAGTTGAGATAACTCTTGAGGAAAGTACGGATAGATGTGGAAGGTAGTATGGGCCCGTACTACTGAAAGCAAAGGATTCGTACTCGATTCCAGAGGGGCCAAGGCAAAACCAGGGAACTAGTAGAGTGTGTGAGAGATCCCTCAACAGTAGTGTGTAAATTGATCAGGAATTGTTATATTTTCAGCATGGTAACGTTGCGCGAGATATCAGTTGGTAGTTCAGGTGCCGGGGAGGGATCTGGCTCAGGCTCTAGAGCCGGACAGCTTGAGGATCAATTGAGGGATTTCATTTCCGCAGAGATCATGCACAACATCATTGATCAGACTCCAGTGATTTTCGGTTCGGTTAGAGAGGCCATTGTGGAGCTCATGGACAGTCATCTTGAGGCCTTTAAGGCCGGGATAGTTTCAGGACAGATTGGGGCTCGTCTAGACCCCGATTCTTATGGAGTTCAGGGATCCATCGGGAAAGGAGATCCCATTTCTAGTTTTTGCCATCAGGGGACAGGAGTGAGTGGGGCACCCTGTCTCCAAGAGAGACCTTTGCATGATTGGATAGTTGAGGAGGTTATGCGAGCCATTCACGAGGATCTGCCTGACATGGTTGTGAGAATCACTGATAGGTTGATTGCGAAGCTCCAGGATCAGACAGTTGTTGTTCAGTCGACGAGCGGTGTCGACAAGGTAACGCAGGAGCGAGAGACGGGCAGGGAATCGGAAAGGAAGAGGAAAACGGATGAAACTCAGGGAGCCGCAGGTTCGGGCAAGAGGCCTAAGGGGTCGGATTTGAGGACGAGGAACTATCAGAGCCGCAGTCGATGCGGGAAGTGTGGTAGGACGCAGATGGGTACATGCAAGCGTAGAAGTGGGGGCGATGCTGGATGTTTCAAGTGCGGCCAGATTGGCCATTTTAGCAGAGATTGTACTGTTACCATCGCCCAGGGACTTGATCCGATATGTTTCCATTGCAGTCAGAGGGGCCACAAGAAGGCCCACTGTCCGAGTTTGTATACAGCAGGGCAGGTGCCAGCTCCTGCCCTTGGGACTTCAAGTACTGCCAGTGGTTGCCGAGGCCGGGCAAGGGCGCCCACGGCTCGGAGCCGAGTTTTCTGATTGATTTCAGCAAGGATTCGAGCAACGCTGAGTGATGGAGGTATGTATCTTTTACCTCCCTGTCAATTATTATTCATGTTATTATCTGTTATGTTGTTGCATTGATATCAATAAGTATATGTGTTGGGGTATTATATTACCTACTTGTGACGGAGTTTTATGCCATCTGCATACCATGGGATTAGAATGGTGAATTGGAGGTCGTTCCCTCTATATCAGGTTACTTCAGATGCGGTGACTGTAACATGTATGTGTAAGATTCAGTAGTACCTTACTACTTGCGGAAGGCGTTAGTCGGGTAATGATCAGTTATATTCTCAGTAGTGATAATCCAGAGTTTTTAGTGGAGTAGCTAGCGGTCAGTAAGGAAGTGGGTTGGGGATGCACACCCCAAACGCAGGTTCTCGGGATGTAGTCCCTAAAGCAAATACAGTTAAGGATCAAAGGGTGCTCAGTCAGATAGCAAGAAGGGTGTGGATCTGGTAAGAGTTAGTTGGAGCGCTGGCAAGGGTAAACATTGGCGGACAGCATATCGCCCTTTTAATGGAAGGAAGGTTGGGAATCCTTTCGACCAATGAGCAGTAAGGAATTAGCTGAATCCAAGTGGGGGAGAACCCTCCGAGTATACAAGGATAAGAGCCACGTAGACCCAGAATGAGTGGGCGACCTCTGAGAAGAAAGAATAGTAGCACGGTGATTGATGGATTGAGGAGTTCAGAATTGGGAGTTTGAGGACCTTCCCAGCAGTTAGTTCATGTAATCGAGATGGTTAGAAGCTGGTTGGGAATCCAGGATTGGAGGACCACCTGTAGGGCTCAAGTGAGTCGGAATGAGGATCCTGAGAACGGTTAGCAAGAGATGCTTTCGTATTAGTAGCCAGTGACAGAGTCAGCATGCAGAATTGTGTAGATTCAGGAGTTAGGAGTTTGGAAACTTCCCAACAATAGCTTCTTGTATCCGGATTATTAGACTGTTGGTTTGGGAACCAAGCCGAAGAATTCCTCGACGAAGCGCTAATTATATCAAGGATATAAGATGTCGAGGTTGATGCAGTATTCAAAGATTGAGGGCTGGTTTTGAGAAATCAGGATGAGGAATCACTAGCAGGACTAGGGATAGTCAGGATGTCCTCAGATAGTAGTAGTAGTGTTGTAAGTCTGTGGGGGTATCCATAGCATTCACTAGCAGTCAGATAGTAGTAGAGTGTTGTAAGTCTGCGGGGGTAGCCGTAGCATTCACTAGCAGTTAGATAGTAATAGAGTGTTGTAAGTCTGCGGGGGTAGCCGTAGCATTCACTAGCAGTTAGATAGTAGTAGAGTGTTGTAAGTCTATGGGGGTAGCCATAGCATTCACTAGCAGTTAGATAGTAGTAGAGTGTTGTAAGTCTGCGGGGGTAGCCGTAGCATTCACTAGCAGCCAGATAGTATTAGAGAGTCGTAAGTCCGCGGGTGTAGCCGTGGCCTTTATCAGGTTGGTAGGCAGCATGAGCGCATTGTTGGACGCGGGGGGAGGGGGGAATAGTAGTACCCACCAGTTCGGGTGCAACAGTGAAGATATGGGAATCCCGGGTTAGATTTCGGATTTTCCAAATGGTTCAGTTATGGTTAAGTCGGCGATTCAACAGTCGGATCGTCACCACAGTTATGAGATCAGAGTAGCAGTGGACCGTTAGGGTTCGCATATATTAAGGGCTACCGTTAGTCTAGGAGCCATCATGTGGTTAGTCATGGAATTGATGATGTCAGGATGTGACGTTTGGACCTGATCGGTGGATCGGAAGGCTGTTAGAGCCACAGTGACAGGATAACTAGTGGAAACTAGTTCCAGAGAAAGATTTAGTTCAGAAGTCGTGGAAGCGACTAAGTAAGGAGTCCTTTGACTCCACAGTTGAGTTAGAACTCAGTGTTTCAGGTAGTTCAGTGTTTCCGGCAGTTCAGTGTATCAGGCAGTACAATGTTTCAGGCAGTTCAGTGTTTCAGTCAGTTTAGTGTATCAGGCAGTTCAGTGTATCAGGCAGTTTAGTGTTTCAGGTTGTTCAGTGTTTCAGTCAGTTCAGTGTTTCAGGCAATTTAGTGTTTTAGACAGTTCAGTGTTTTAGGCAGTTCGGTGTTGCAGGCAGTTCCGTGTTTCAGATAGTTGCAGTGTGAGGGTCAGTATTAGTATAGTTGGTTGATTTGGAAATGGCAAGTCCCTCTCAGCAAGATCAGTTGAGCCTCCATCCAAGTATAAGTGATCTGTAAGGATAGCTAGGCAGGTAGCTTTTCTTTCAGGATGGAAGGCTCGAGTTAGTAGGAGTTGAGTAATCAGATGGGAGATAAGCAAGTTGGTTCCAGCAGCATCGATTCAGTATGGATGGCAGAATGGATAGAACAGTTATAGATAGTCGAAGTATCTTCAGGAGACGCTGGGAGCAACTAGGAGATTGCGATAGAGTGTAGGGACCGGTGGGAGTCCGGTAACTCAGCTATCGGCAGATTAGTTGGACCAGGGTGGTCTCAGTGCATCCGGTAGGCGGATGAGGGGTAACATAATTTTCAGTCAGAGGAAGTAACGTTAAGGAAGTTATGGAAAAGAGAAGAATTCAGTATGTACCAACAGTAGTGACCAGCACTGTGAGTGGCTGGAGTGATGGACAAAAGGGTTAAAGTCACCAGGCAGGGTGTTGAGGCGGATTGCAGGTCAGTTGATCATAGAGAACTTTGAGGACGAAGTTTAGTTTAAGTGGGGGAGAGTTGTAACACCCGAAATCAGAAAGGTCAAGAAAGGAAAGGAAAAACCCTAAGTTAAAGAGGGTTGACTCGTCGAGTCCAGGGAGGAACTCGGCGAGTCGGAGCGGGATCCGGGTGTAAAGTAAGTGACCGACTCGGCGAGTCGGCAAGTGGACTCGGCGAGTCTGGTCTGGGTTGGGAAACCCTAATTTCGGGACTTGGTACCCTATTTAAGCATCTTATTCTCTTCCTCAGGGCTCATTTGCGGCCCCTATAGTCCAGGACCCCAAACCCTAGCCACCAAAATCATTTTTGGAGCAAGATCTACCCTTGGTGAAGTAATTTGGAGCTTTGAAAGAGAAGAGATTCATAGTGGTGCAAGAGGAGGCCTTGGATCCAGAGTTGGTGGAACTTTTTAGAGCATTTGGAGGTAATGAATCGTTATCCTTGGCTTTCTCCTTTCTAGATCCATATTTCATGGAGTTTTTGGGTTTCTTTGAGAGTATGTGATGAGAAATTTGTGCATAAGCTAGATCTGGAATTGAAACTTCAGAACTGAGCTCTTTTTGGATCGAAAATGCAGAAAGCCATGTTAGTTGCTATGCAAAAGCCTTTCCCCATGAGTGGAGTTCCTCTCTAGCTTGGTTTTTGGTATTATGAGGCAAGAAGCACGTAAAGTTAGCAACTTTATGTTGCTAGTGGACTCTCTGAACCCAGATCTATTGTTTGGAGCAAAGGAGAAGCTCCGTGACTCGAAATTATGGAAATGCACGTATGGACTCGGCGAGTCTGGGAGATGACTCGGCGAGTCAGGCTAGATATCATACTTAAATCACGTAGCAACTCGGCAAGTCACATGGGTGGACTCGGCGAGTTGGATGAAGATAGGCAGGAACTCGACGAGTTGGAAGAACAACTCGACGAGCCTGTTTTTGGACTCGGCGAGTCAAGTCGCGAAACCCCATACCCTTCGAGTTAAGACTCGGATCAGTGAGTTGAGTGGGGACCCAGTGAGTTGGCCAGGTCAGGACTCGAAAATCGGTAGACTCGGCGAGTCATGGTCTGACTCGGCGAGTCGAGTCGAGAAGGGAGGAGGTTTCTGAGCTCATGAACTCGGCGAGTCAGTAGGCTGACTCGGCGAGTAAGGTCAACCTGGAAGGTTGACTGTGACTAGGACTTTGACTTTGACCAGAGTTGACTCAGTTGACTTTTGGAGGACTGTCAGACTAAGTGTCATATTGATATTGATAGCTCGGAGAGCTAGAGGAGCAGCGGCTTAGGGGATTGTCGATTAGTAGCCAGAGGATTATCGGCAGAGCTCAGCAGTTCAGGTGAGTTTCCTTCCAGTAGGAACAGGTCTAAGGCCACAATGCCGACCCGTTTAGCTAGCAGTAGTTTCCGGATTTTGATCCGATACAGTAGTTAGTATGTTTGATGCCTTCGTGGCCCAGACAAGATTTATGCGTTATGTGTTCCGGGCTACAGCCCGATGCAGTATGCAGTATATGTGTGTTCATGCTAGTTGATATGTTTATGTTATGTGATGTTCAGTTAGTTTCGGACTTCGGTCTGATGCAGGGGGCAAGGCGCCAGTTAGTCCGGACTTCGGTCCGATGCAGGGGAAAAGGTCCCAGTCAGTTTCCGGACTTCGGTCCGATGCAGGGGGCAAGGCCCAGTTAGTCCCGACTTCGGTCCGATGCAGGGGACAAGGTCCCAGTCAGTTTCCGGACTTCGGTCCGATGCAGGGGGCAAGGCCCAGTTAGTCCGGACTTCGGTCCGATGCAGGGGACAAGGTCCCAGTCAGTTTCCGGACTTCGGTCCGATGCAGGGGGCAAGGCCCCAGTTAGTCCGGACTTCTGTCCGATGTAGGGGACAAGGTCCCAGTCAGTTTCCGTACTTCGGTCCGATGCAGGGGGCAAGGCCCCAGTTAGTCCGGACTTCGGTCCGATGCAGGGGACAAGGTCCCAGTCAGTTTCCGGACTTCGGTCCGATGCAGGAGGCAAGGCCCCAGTTAGTCCGGACCTCGGTCTGATGCAGTGGGCAAGGCCCAGTATGTGCTTTATATGTTATTGCATGGTATGTGGCAGATTGGGGGAGCTCACTAAGCTTCGTGCTTACGGTTTTCAATTTTGGTTTCAGGTACTCAGTTTTCAAAAGAGGAGTTTGGGAAGATTGCAGTGCACACACCATAGTCAGTTAGCCTGGGAATGTTTGACTCTGATAATGAGATTATGTTTTGAATTTAATACTCGAAAGTTATGTTTTGACTTATGATACGTTTTTATAAATCTGGTTTTAGTAATGTTTTTAAAGAAATTTTTAGTGTGATTTTTGGGTCGTTTCACCTTCGGTTTATTTCAACCGGTTACGGGGACTGTTTCATCCCTACCACTACCACATAATATCATACATAACATACTGTCAGGTATATATGGGTTCCCGATCTACCCCCTCAGTCTATTTCAACTGGATACCAGGTCTATTTCATCCCTACCACTACCACATAATATCACACAGAACGCATCAAGCAATACATGTACAACTGAAAATTATCGCAAAGACAATTATCATACTATAACATAACAAGTGGGCCGGCCTTGGTGCCTTCGACCCACAAATTTTTACGAAGGGAGACTCACCTCGTATGCCGAAGCTCATGGAAAGAATTCCCCAGCTGCAACCCTGATGACTCCCCGAGCTATCAATACCATAATAATATCCAATTAGCAACTAAATTCCAAACCATGATCCATAAACCAAACTTGGGGAAAATAATCATTTTACCCCTGGCCCATCAAGACTCACAACCAAGGCCTAATCCCAAAACCAACAAGGCCCAAAATTATAAGATCCATAAAAGCCTATTAATGGCCCAATTTTCCATATTGGGCCCAAACCTCTATATGAGCCTTTTCCTAAAGCCCATTTACTTTTCTTGGACTAAAACACATAATCATAGCTAACCCAAATAGACCTCAAACAATGCAATCCCAAATGAAATCCTAAACTCGAAATGACACCTCAAGGCCCAATAAGGCCCAAATCCATTATGGACCTATCCCGAGAAGGCCCAATATCCAAAAAGGTCTAAAATACAGAATGGCCAACCCTAGCTGAATCCGAGTCCAAGGTCCACAGTCCAAACGGTCAACAAGACAAGAAGGTCCAACCTGGTCGAGTACGCCTTGCATACTCACCTGGTACGCCCAGCGTACACCCCTTGAGGCCAGTACGCGCAACGTACCAGTTGGGTATGCTCAGTGTACTCCTCTGAATCCCAACCATCTCCAAAAGCACTTAATCACTTGAGTCCTTGCCCCAAACTCTCAGATATGTTTCCAATGGATGACTTAATACGTAAAGTTGATTACTTTACTTACATATATGACTTAATGGGACTCAAGATCCCAAAAGAGCTTAATGAAAGGTCTTAACAAATGCATGAATCCAAATAAACCATAAAGATTACATTTTTATGCCTTTGGGACTCCTAAAATATCTAGATCCACAATATCAACTTCTGAAACAACTAAAGCTCACAAAAACCACCCAAAAGGTGCTAAAATAGCTAAGAACAAACCCAAAAGAGGATCTATGAAATGAGAAGACAAGATCAAAACGTTTTACCTCCAATAGATTGCAAAATATGAGAACTTTATGGATCTACAAGCTCCCTCCAGGAAATGAGTCTTCAACTTTCTTCTTCTCTTACACAAATCACCATAAACACTCTTCTCCAAGCTCCACAAACTCACTCAAGGAACTCTAGGGTTTCTATGATGCTAAAAGGGGTTGAGGCTGAACTAAACTGGCCCAAGGGATGATATAATGTTGCTTATATAAGGTATAAGTCGAAAAATTAGGGTTTGATGTTGAAGGGAGTACGCCTCGTGTACCCCTTTGTACCATCATACTCATGGAACACCCGCTATTTTCTCACCATGTACGCCTCGCGTACCGATGACTCTCAAAACCCTAGAATTTCTTCCGGCCATAACTCCTTCATTCTAAGTCCGTTTCCGACGAACTTTATATCCACTAAAAGGTGACGAGAATCCCTACGCTTATAACAACTCACCATTACTTAAAAACTTCCCGAGCAAGAACCCAAAATCCATAAAAGATCGAAATCTCAAATTATGATTATACCTTTGGCCTCCGAAGACATAATCGAACACTTGGATCACTTATACCATGACACCCACATCCGAAATGGGCCATCCTTCCTTCCCCAAGGCCCTAAACCTTGTGACCACCGAGTATTGGGCCACAACCCCGAATAAAGAAGCACATTTGAAACCGAGTGTTACGCCTAGCCTCCCATTTCATAAATTGAGCTCCTTTTCTCTCATCTTATCCGTTTTTGTGGTGTTTTATGGATTTTGAATGTGGTATTCTCCAAAGAGTTGGTTTTGAAGCATTGCAACAAAAGAGATTAGCCTTCATCTACTTTCTGGACCTTTTTAAGTCATAACATTCCTTGCTTTTTGGTACTTTGCCTTTGGATCTAAGAGTTTTTTTAAGTTTTAGTGTTTTATTTGATGCTTTAGTCCCTTGGATGGTTTGATATATGGATTTTGGACAACTCCATGATCTTTGGTTCATGTTCTACTTCAGATATGTTGTGTTGATGGAGTAGAGAGTACATGCAAGGTCTCTCTTTATTCCATACATGAAGAAAGTGGGATTTTAGACTTCTAAGAAGCTAGGGTTTTAGATCTAGTCAATTTAGGATGTTTAAATTGATAAAAATGAAAACTTTATCCATTAAGACATATCAGGATCCAATCTGAGATTTAGAGCTCTAGACTTAAGGGTTAAGTACCTAATGGAGTAAGTTGGCATAGTGGACTTCGATTATTGCATCTATTTTGTCCTTTAGTAACCACAATGTAGTCAAGGAAATTGGTCGCAACGTGGTGGTCAGTGCTGAATTTGACCGTTGACTTTTTGATCAATTTGATTGTTGGTCAAAATTTGGTAGAATTGAGAGTTTGGCTAAGGACTGGTTCTAGTATGGCTTTTGGTAGCTTGTGTTATGTACTTCTGTTGCTGAGGTTGCTATTGAGCTTCTTCCGTTTAGTTCAGATGAGTTTTCTCACCATACTTTATATTGCAGTATGTATCCTCTATAAGATAGGATTTATTTATGTTGTGGTATAATGTTAGGCAGGTAGACTAGTTGGTTTGTTGCATGTGGTTTTGGATTGTTTGTGTATTTGTTTGATATATATGCTGACATATTGTGTGTTGAGGTAAGGGCAATCCAGTTATGTGTTGTAGGCCAAGATACTTGAGGTAGAGCAACTTTATGTTGAAGACCAAACCGGCGGACCAAATATATGTTGAAGGTTGGGGCTGATCAACTTTGTGTTGAAGGCCAAAGGGGCGGACCAATTATATGTTGTTGGATTGGGTGTCTAAGCCCATAAGTATAATTGTTATAGAACTGAATTGATAGTAGCACAGTCCTTTTGGGTTTCCCCCAAACCTAACAATTGAATATGACAACTTTTGGAGAGAGAGAGAGAGAGAGAGAGAGACTAATTTAATAATTTATTATATGGTTAATAAATTAACTAGAAATCAAAATGAATGATTCGTTAATACATTATGATAATAATAATATATTAACTAGAAATTGTAATATTTAATTAATAATTAATCAGAAATTAATTGGAATTAATTTTGGTATTAATTGGATTAATTAAAAGTATAGAGACTATTTTGTTATTTATTAATAGCTAAGAAAGGAAAGCTCTAGAACCCCTTGGAGGAGGTGGAAAAAAATCTCTAGGGAATCCCTAGGATTTTTCATCCAAGGCCCCTTGAACAAGGGGTTTGGGCTGCTTGGTCACCAATTAAAGGATCTAGGGCATATCCCTTTAACCCTAGCTTTGGCACCAAGTTTCGTCAACTATATAAGGAGTCCCTAGCCCCTTAATTTCGTCCATTCCTTTCTTCTAAGAGCCTTGGACAAAATCTTGGCTCTCTTCTTCTGTCTCTAGTTTTCCTCTTGCTAGTTTGGGTGTGATTCTATTAGAAGCACGACAATTGTGGTACTTACTTCCAAGAGATCAACAAAGGAGAATTCTAGTTGTTTGCTATAACAACTAAAATGTATGTAACCTTAAATATTTTATTTACGAAGTTTCAAAAATTACCTAGGGTTATTAGGGTTCCTTTTGATGTTCTTAGTTATAAGTTCAATAGAGAAAACATAGATCTTCATTAGGGTTGCATCCACACTTAAGAGTTTAAGTTTGTTTGTTTTCTATTGAATATGCTATAATTGTTGAATTGATCAAAATTAGGGCTTATGGAAATTAAACCCTCTAGGCCAAGAATTTCGAAATTAGGGTTTCTTGGACCCTATGTTTCAAAATTGGGTAAGGGTTGAAACCCTTACCTTTCCTCCCAAGTAATCGATTTTAGGGCAAGGTTTCTTGATCCCTAAGTTTTAGATTTTAAGGTAAGGATTGAAATCCTTACCTTCCTCCCCAAGCAAGCCAATTTTTTAAAATGGTATATGTGGTTAGGGTTTCCCAATTTTGGTAATTATCTTAATTAGAATTAGATAGATCCTACACCAATTTTTTAGAAATTTTGGGGTGAGGATTAAATTAATTTATTTGATTAATTTAATTAGATAATCCTTTTATGATTAATTAAATATTTAATTAATAGATAATTATTTGGTTTATTTTTAAATTTAAAATTAATTATTTAATTTCAAAATTTAAATATAAACCTAGTATGTTGAAAAGTTTTAAAACACACCTTATACTATATGTAACATTAAAAATTTAATTATTACTCTATGTATAAGACTAATTGAGCCGAACCGCTATTACGCCTCATTCATGAAGCTAGCATATAAGGGTGTATAAGGAAACTGCCTATAAAATGGTAGTTGAATGTGTATTCACTCTCACCTACCGCTTCCTAGATTAGTGGAGGGTTGTTAACCGAACGGGTTTGATAGAACAATTAATTCTCATTAAAAGTATAATGATATTATGTCACACCCCCAAACCAAGGATGGCGGAAACGTTCGAGGGTGGAGGACTTCATGTAGAGCATCACAACAATGAGTATAATAGTGCTCAAAGTAAATACAACCATCATAAATATAACTGAAAAAGTTACACCAATGTATATGTTTTACATGATTCAAATCAATTACATTATGAAACAAAATGAACTGTTTGACGATTTATCGTCCCATCCTCAAAACGATGTTGGTTTCCTGTTTTCACTGAATTCCTGAGAATACAAGTAGTTTTGAAAAGTGTCAACACAAAGGTTGGTGAGTTCATAAGAGATTTTATTGGAGAAATAGACCGTTTTCCTTGTAAAAATGATATGATATGTATTCAGAAAATCCGATATTTTCTTTATAAAGTTTATGTAATGTAGTCTCATAACCGACGACCAAAATGTATAAGTAACCTTTCTTATTAAAGGAAAATAAAATGTGCTTAAATTGACATAAACGAACTTGAATTAAATGATGTTCCCGCAAATTCTTATGTTTGTTAATACTTAATGTATATGTAGTCCTAAGTCTCAGGACCGAGAAAATAACAAGTATCGTCTATACTTAAAGTTATAAATGTGGTTTCAAATGATGTGTAGTCATAAATACCAAAAACCGAATGTAGACAGTAATATCGGTACTTATTGAGATAAAAGTGATTTTAAAATCGACATAAAACCCATTAAAGTTTTATAAAAATCCCGTAAACTTTATGTATTGTTATATCCTTATGTGAGCCGCTATAATCATACTTAAGACTAAATGAACCTGCCACGACGTTTCTCAGGCGTCGAAAAACTGAAATGACAATTATCACCCGTAGACCTGCAGGTCCAACTGTAGCTAGCAACAAGGTGTGGGGTGTCAAACCCAATATAGATCTATATACAATTATCACGTTCTCCCTCCGGGAGACTCTGATTATAACGTACAAGATTTTATATTCCGCACTCGGACGTACGGAAAGAGAATGTCTCACAATCTAGGTTAACAAGTTTACAAGTTGTATGCGGGAGTGTAAAACCTTTCTGTATGAATGTACCCTTTTCGTACGTGTGTGTTATGTGATGTATCGAAAACTATACCTATTATAGTTTTATCCAAAACGTTTGTAATATATAAGAACTCTTTTATGAAAAAGCGTTAGGATTATGAAATCCATTAAACTATGCTTATTATAGTTTATATATATACATGTTCTAAATGAATGAATAATCTTATCATGAATGACTTATTTTCAGTTTATGATGATAAAATTTACAACGTATCACATTCAATACTTAGAACTTGACCTTATACACTTTGCTCAACATAATACAAAGTGTTGTAAAAATTACAAGCTGTTAACAAATTTTCAGCCTTTCTACACTGTTTTTGAAAATTCATAGAAAAATCATACGAAGTTGAAAACTAAATCCGTAAATTCTGGGAGTTCCCAAAATGTGTCTAGTTTACTCATAATTTTTATCATGATTTTTAATGACCTGTAACTTAGGTGAAAAAGTCCATAATCACAGACTGGTCCGGATTGGTGTTTGAAATGATAGACAGTTTTGTAAAATTCACCATAAATTGTAGAAAAATCGTATGGGGATGTGCAAGTAGCCATTTTAAAGCTAAGAAGTGGAACTTCATACACCTAAAACAGTTTTGAAAACTAAAATGTTTAAGATGTCCAAAACAGTCCATGAATGGAGTCCAACATTTCTGATGAAAGCTGTTAGAAAATTTTAGTTATGTTCTTGGTGTTTTAACTTGTATTCCCCCCCTAAAAACTTAAGAAAACATGAAAAAGTAGGGGTATGAACTCACCTTAAGTGTTTTCGGTAGATGATTGTTGAAGAATGGAGGTGCTTAACTCAAGGACACTTGGAATGTCTTGAAGATTTTGAGAATCTAGCATGATAGTTATGGAGTTTGTATGAGCTATCAATGATTTGAGTAGGATAAAGTGTAAGAGTCACAAGGAGGGTGGATTACACTTACCAAGAGTGGAAGAACACTTGATGATCAGCCTTGAGATCGTGAGTTAGAGAGAGAAGTTGGAGAGAAAAAGTTGGAGTTCAATCTTGGTGTAATTTGAGAGTGTTTGAAGAGAATGAGGAGAGAGGATGAATATCCAGCTCTCAAAAACGTGGAGATGGCTTGTGAGGGAGGTAAAAAGTACAAGGAAGTGACAAGGTATGGTGGGGAGGAGTGTGGGTTAATCATGGAGTGGGTATGGGGTTGCTTGTGTCATAAAATAAGGTAAGGTCAACACTCTTCTTTTGTACTTTACCAACTCCTTTTTAGATAAGGTTTTATCCTTAAAATGTGATTAAATCATTAATTTAGGGGTCTTATAATTAAAAATAAAGTTTTGGGTGAAAATCCTATGTTAAAATAATTAAAAATGGGTTTAAAACGCAAAAATACGCAAAAACGGGTGAAAAATGGACTTTCCCAGCGAGACCCCTCGGATCTCGGCCGAGGTTCGGTCTCTGGGCCGAAGTTCGGTCAGAAGAGGCATGGTTCGGACGCGAGAGGCTCAATCCGGAGGCGGGAGGCGAAGCGAAGGCTCGGTCCGATGAGAAGCAGTCCGAAGCGAAGGCGAGAAGCGAAGTTAGGAGGTTCGGTCCGAAGGGAAGCCAGAACCGAAGGAACTGTTGTGAACAGTAATGAACAGTAACTTCGGTTCGGACCTTCCTTCTATGCGAGGCTCGGTTCGGACCTTCCTTCTGTGCGCGGTTCGGCTCGGATGAACAGTGATTTCGGTTCGGTTCATGAACAGTACTCTCGGTTCGGTTGATGAATAGTACTTTCGGGTCGGTTGATGAATAGTACTTTCGGTTCGGAGGGTTCGTTTCCTTAAGTCCGTTTTTCGCGTAGACTTCCGTTTTTGGGCTATTTTTCGCCAAATTCGAGGGTCGGGATGCCCCGAGTGATTATAGAAAGTTGGGAGAGATTTCGAGAGAGATTTGAGAGAGATTCCTCGTTCTCAGAGAGATTTGGGAGAGATTTGACGTACTTGGAGAGATTTCACATACAAAGAGATATTTGAGAGAGATTTCACATTCTTAGAGAGATTTGGGAGAGATTTGACGTACTTGGAGAGATTTCACATACAGAGAGATATTTGGGAGAGATTTCACATACTTAGAGAGATTTGGTAGAGATTTGACATACTTGGAGAGATTTCTCATACAAAGAGATATGTGGGAGAGATTTCACATACTTAGAGAGATTTGGGAGAGATTTGACATACTTGGAGAGATTTCTCATACAAAGAGATATGTGGGAGAGATTTCACATACTTAGAGAGATTTGGGAGAGATTTGACATACTTGGAGAGATTTCTCATACAAAGAGATATGTGGGAGAGATTTCACATACTTAGAGAGATTTGGGAGAGATTTGACATACTTGGAGAGATTTCTCATACAAAGAGATATGTGGGAGAGATTTCACATACTTAGAGAGATTTGGGAGAGATTTGACATACTTGGAGAGATTTCTCATACAAAGAGATATGTGGGAGAGATTTCACATACTTAGAGAGATTTGGGAGAGATTTGACATACTTGGAGAGATTTCTCATACAAAGAGATATGTGGGAGAGATTTCACATACTTAGAGAGATTTGGGAGAGATTTGACATACTTGGAGATGGAGTGAAAGCGATTGAGAGAGGTTTCATTGGTGACCTTTTTGAGTGTCCGGCTACGCACTGCAAGGTCCGTAAACCCCGTTAAGCCTTGTTTGGGGATCTTGCATACTCCCGATGAGTATGTAACATTGTTTTATCGGTTTGGCTCTCCACGTACCATCGTTTTAGGTTAAGGAGATCTGGGTGAACGCACTTTTCGATTTATGATCTCTCATTAGAATAGAGAGTTGTTTAGAAGTTACATAACGTAAACTCTAGTACTCACGGCAGATTGAGTTGACCGGTTTGACTTGTTGACTTTGACTTGACCGAAAATTGACGGTTGTCACATATTAAAAAGTACTAGAACCTTCTTTTATTAAAATCCCAAATCCAGTTACTTTAGGAAAAAGTGAAAGTTATGCTATTCCATGAAAACCCACATCGTACTTTATATGTCGTTAGTGGAGCGTGTGTGGTTAACCGACACACTAATAAGGACTATAAAGTGATATGATGGACATCTTGAAAAATTATCGTTGTTGATGGAGCATATATGGTTCACCAGCACATCAATGTGAGATGATAAATGGCATCGAGGTTGTCAAGCGGGTTTGCATGGTTATTTACATCTCGTTTGTGATCCTCAGCATCCCATTCACAAAAGTGAGAGCATAATCCGAGATTAAGCATGTCATTGATTAGATTTAATGAATCTCAAAAGATCTAGGAGTTTCATAAGATTGAAATTGGTAAAAGCCTTACTTACCTAAAATAGATTCAAATTTGATTACGACATCCCTCTTCAAAGTTCGAATTGAAAATATGGATCCTAAACTTAATTTAAAATTTATGGGTTAATAATTAAGGATTACAATCAGCTAACTTGAACTCTCTTTTCTCCCATTATAGATTTCAAGTCAAGAAAATAATGGTCTTCCTTATTTTGTTGTAAATAGTTTTCCTCTTTTTTCTGAAGATGATCTTCCACTTTCTAATCAAGGTGAAAATGTTTTCTCTTCTTTGGGAAATGGTGGAACTAGAAGTCATGCTTCTCCAAATCTTTCTCCTCTTCCTCCAATAACTCTCCCCACGTTGCTTTTTCCTCGAGTCGAAAGATATGAAACTACCCAAGCCCCACCGGCATGTAAATATCAAGATGGGAATTTTGTGTGTGCACATGTTCTATAAATGAAATCATACATTGACAAATTAGACAGAATGGGTGTCGTTTTCCAAAGGAAGCAAGCCATTTATTTGGTCCTTCTTTTACTTCCTAAGTCAGATGGTCAGTTCATTGAGATCTTTCATATGAGGAATATCAACATGACCCTTATTGATCTGACCCAAATGTTGATTGTTGCTGAAGAAAAAATGCTTAAGAGCACATCTGAAGCATAAGTGCTTAAAGGGTCTGATTCCAAAGTTTCCATGGACATTGACGATGGTGACAATGGTGGTCCAAAACATATTTCTCTTCCCAATGGAAAGGGATCGGCCAAGGTCAAACTGTTTGATCGTATGGTAAAGAGAAAGGCTAGTTCTAAGATAGTTCCATGTGTTAACCCTAAAGAGTCCATATTTTTCTTTTTCCAATTGAAGGGACATTGGTTGTGAAGCTTCCCAAAGTACCTGAAAGATCTCAGAGATTGTGAAGTTAAGTTGTGTGACTCTACTTCAGGTATATCCATTATTTAACTTCATTTTATTAACAAATTCCTATTCATAGACTCTTAATACATGATGTGATGATCATATTTTGATGTTATTGTAGGATCTAAGAGAAAGAAGGAAGTTGAAGAACAGTGAGCTAAATCTGATCGTGAGAGACGGACTTCTGTCACATGGTTCGATGATTGGGTTTTGGAGCTTCTAATAAGGAGTTAGGATAATTTAGTAGATTGTGATTACTCTTCAGAGATGTCTAGAAATGTGGTTTTTCATTTTATGCATTGTAAGGACAAGTTCCAATTTTTCGTTTATTGTCAACAAAAGTGAAATTTTGATTTTTATCTGGTTTGCTTACTTTATATTTCCTTGCAATGGCATTTATGAAAGTTTTAGTTAAATTTATAATATTAGCAACGTTAATTGTAGATTTGATTCTTGTTATATCTCTTGTGGTATTTTCATAATTAACTAAGTGATAAAGAATTATCATCACCCAAGTTTCAATTGGATAGAAACTTGGAGTCATGCAATTTGAATTGTGTGATGTATGAGAATCTTGATCATTGGAAAATTATGACTAATTCATTGATCACATATTTATGTGAGTTAAGTGAATGACTAATGGATCTAGTGCATGTTGATGTGGACTATTCAGATCTACCACAAAGGATGATAACTCTATTCGTCGTGATTAACTTATGTCTCAGTAAATATGGTTGTTTTTATAAGAATAAGCATAATTCTGATACTTTGAAGAGATTCAAAGAGTAGCAGAACGAATAAGAAGAATCTTTTAGGCAGAAAGACAAAAGTTTTTCGAATCTAAAAGGAAAGGAGAATACTTTAGCATCATGTTTTATGATCATATTAATGATTGTGGAACTATATCACAATGATCCTCAAAGAACATCTTAGTGCAATTGTATGAATAAGAAGAAGAATCAGATATTGTAAATGGTTCAATTGGGAGATGAGTCATACTTCGTTTCCAATCAAGTTTTAGAACCATGATATAGTTAGTACAGATCGTATCTTGAAAAACGCTATCCAATGAAGGTGTATAAGCTTAAGAAGTCTAGTTGAAGACTTATCGAAGCATCACGTATCAAAAATCTGCACTTTAGTATGAAAGTTAGAGCATTGACTTCTAGAAGTACAGTTGATTTCTGGGTACATGTCAAAGGTAGTTGGATCATAATTGTTATGCTAGTGGGAGTACAATTGTTATGCAAGTATTGCATGTTGACAATATTGTTTGTAGGGAACAAAGTTTTCAATTTGCAAAATGCAAAGTTTGAGAATTGTTTCTCTATGATAGACTTAAAGGAGAGGGCACTCATGCTTCATTTCGAATCTGAAAGTTTAGATTGCATATTTTTAATAGAACGTAGTCATAAACATATATGAATATCATGTTGAAATGATTCAACATAGGGAAATCAATATATGGAAAGGTGTTCAAGGAGTGTACCTTGAACGTGAGTTTGAAACTTTAATGTAAGAAAGGTGTTCAAGGGGTGTACCTTGAATTTGTGACTTCCTTACCATGGAACTGTTTTTGCTAAATGGAACATGTTGTAATATCATTGGCTAAGTCTCGCTGACTTTGAAGCCTCGACATCATAGAAGGATAATGCATGTAAGGTTGAAATTCTAACACATTTTAAGTAGTGACAGGAATTTGGAGTTGTAAAATGAGCATCATTGGAATAGTGTCCAGTCGATCTGTTCATAAAGAAAAGACCATAGAGAAACATGGTGTGCATGTTTATAACATGACATGACTAATTTTTAATTCAAGTGGTTAGTTGATTACTTGAAACATTGTACAATGAATAAAGTCTTAATTAATATGGTGATTAAATAATAAGAGTATTATTTATATTTAATAGTTTTGAGACCATAGTTAATTAGGTTATTATTGTGTTTCACTTTGCATGTTTTACTTCCTGAATAATTTGATTATTCAAAATTCCATAGTCGCTCATACTTTTGGAAGTAGGTAATGAAATAAGATTGTAATGAATTGAATTGTAGATTGTCTATAGACATTAAACATTGCAATGGTTGCTACAATGTTCACGAGTACTCAGAAAATGGGGATTTTGAGTATTGGATAAACCTACGCTCAGAGAATTACTTCATGGATTTTATCGCCAGTAATTTTGAGACAACAATATATTATATTCTTAAAACGGAGATATATGTGTTGTGGTTTACAAGTCAATTGTGCATTGATAATGCGTAAACGCATCAGTAACTTGATGTTATAAAATGTATTTGTTGTGCATGATTTGATGAGTAAATAGTGCAAGCATATAAGTCAAAGTTTATTTGTTCCTTTTGTCTTAACAGGAAAAGCGATATCTTTGGCCCCCTCAGTGATTTGGTGTTGACTTATAAGTGCTAGGCCTAGCAAAGACTAAATTGATGTGTTCGATTAGCAGTCTTATGTCATCATCACAAATTAGAAATCGGGTCAAGCTAATGTAACTAGATTGATCATATAAATCACACATAACTCACATATAATTAATAAAAATCATAACTTTAACATGAAAGATAAACAACCAATTGATCACAAGTTAAAATCCAACTCACATAATCCAACTAATGAATTCAAAACATATAAACTAGGGTTCTTCTACATTGGGTGAAAGTAATAAGGTTTTTAGCCTTAATCATGACTAGAAAACATAAATTAATGAATTCGATATTGCAATACACGATAATAAACAAACTAAATCGACTAAATCGATGAATTCCCAATGTGATCTTGAAATCCAAACTTCAAAGGTGTTCTCCTGCTCTCTAATTCATCTGAAATCGATTAATAACTTGCTCCCCAAGTTGGTGGAACTTGGCATCCGAATTAGGGCTAAAAAACCCCGTAATTTATAGATTTTATGTCTCCACGGCATAGAAATAGCTTGGCCACAACGTGGAAATGGGTTTCATTGTCGCACGTGAACATATATACTTAGACGGACAACTTTTTGTGATTTTTTATTCATCATGTTGTGGCTATTCCCTTGTCACGACGTGAAAACTGAAAGTTGGCATTTAACACAAAAACAAAAGTCATCCAGAATTTTGTTTAGTTTTCGTAATATTTTTGATTCTTTTCAATCGGAGTTAGAAGTAATGAGATATGGCCACAATACTGACGATGGGTCAAGCTGTCTATCAAAATTATTTTTGTGTCTTTTTCAGCTCCGTTCTCCTACTTTTGCATCCTAGTTCCCATTTTAACTGTAATTAAACATTTTCACGCATATTAAGTACCATATATATGACCATATAACATTTTAATCAAATATATTAAGATAATGGCCTAAAATATATAGTTAAATAATGTCATATCAAGATACCCTACACTTATCTTTTGCTTGTCCTAGAGCAAACTAGTTTGTTATTATGCTATATCTAAAATTTGTTCACCAAAATCATATAGAATAACTCAATTTGAATTCGCAAATTATGACTCGCCTCAATGCATATATTTGTGTCTAAATCCTAATTACATTCCAGTCCAAAATACTCACAATCCTCATAAACATTCCTCACTTATTTTGAACAACATTTATTTATGCATCCCTCCAAATACATCCTCAGGAATCTTTCTTAACCTCAAGGTAATTTTTGTTAAGTTCCCAAGCATACATATGATAAAATAACCTAGAAAGAAAAATTAAGTGACTTCTAAGCCTTTGGCTTTTGGCAAGTTTCCTTATTCTTTAATTTCTTCAACTTGAAACTTTCAGAGTTTGTAAATTTGAAGTTTTCTTCATGATTCTTGTGTAACATCCATAAAATAAGACCCAAAAATTTCATTTTTAAACTAGTAAAAACCAGTGTTCCAGAGATATCATTATAATATCCTGATTAAATAAATGAGTCAATCATCACACCATATTAGAGTATGTTAGGAAAATGCAGAACGAGGTGGTTTGTGCTCTGCAATCATCCCGACCTCTTCCTTTTTGAAACAAAATTACCTGAAACATAAGCTTAAAACTATAAGCACAAATCTTAGTGAGTTCCCTAAAATGCCACACACAACACAACACAATTAAACATCTATAGGTTATCAGCAACCCTGAGGACTACCAGCAGTCCTAGTGGGCTAACAACCTGCCCGATGGCTTATCAGCAACCATAGAGACTATCAACAGTCTCGGTCATATATAAACAACATAAGATAATAATAACATCTAGACCCAAATGGTCATCATAAATACAACTATTCAACCACACAGGCACATACAAACATGCGACAGTCACAAAGATAACTAGCATCCTACATATATAATTTAGTGAGCCAACATTGGTGCCTTTTACTCATGAGCACTAGGAGAAGACTCACCTCAGACTGCCGAATCACACAGACGATCCATGGTTACTGGCTGACCGATCCCCGAACCGTTAATATCAAAACAATACCCAATTAACAATTGGGTCCCAATCCTTAACCATAAATCCATACTCGGGGTAAAAAGACTATGTTGCCCCTAACATAGCTTGGTCCAAGACTAAGACCCAAACTCAATATCTGAAAGGCCTAAAAGCCAAGTAATCAACCAAGGCCCAAATATGGCCCAAATTTACAAATTTGGCCCAAACCCCTTACATGGTCCTTACCCTAAAGCCCAACCATTCTTCCTCGTCCAAAACAGTTGTACTCAGATAGCCCATTAATAACTCAAACACCTAAGCCCAAAAAGAAAGCCAAAACTTGAAGCCCAAAACGCAAAATCACATTTGACTGAGGACTCCCTGCATACTCAGTGGGTATGCTAAGCGTACGCCGAAGAAACCCAATACGCCCTGCGTATGAGGAGGTACGCCCCGCATACTGACCCTGCCCACAACTAAACTAGAAAACATCTTAATCCCTTATGCCAAGATGTCCAATTCTCAGATCTAGATCCAAAACATGCCTTAATCCATAAATTTGTTAACCTTAAGCTTTTGCATGGCTCAATGGGTCTTCATAAAAAAGGCTAAACTGTGACATCCCCATTTTTCACGGTCAGAAAAGAACAATTTTGTTTATGCTTTAGAAAAATCATGGTATCTCTTTTAATAAAAATGTTGCGGAATTTGTTCCCAAAAAAACATAATAATCGCGTTATCAAAGCATTTCTAAAGAAATATATTTTTATTCACTTTTAAAACATTTGGGATGTCATCGTCAATACAGAAACATAAGCATAAACAGAACTTACATTTATTTACACTAGTGATCTACATCTCTTTTAAATCTCTCAGTGTAAGGTGACTTCATATCAACACCTGTGATATAAATAAACTGAGTGGGTCAGGTTGGGAAACCTGGTGAGTACATAGGGTTTTCAATCCACAATAATATAACTATTATGTTTAAACAATCAAACAATCAACCCAATTACCCATCCCCATTATCTTCTTTATTCTTAAGGATCCACCCTAGGAATCAGCTATTTCTCATTCATTCATTCCTAAGGATTATCCTAAGGAAATAACATGAAGTCCATTGTTGCCAATGACACATTGGTCAAGCGCAGCTGCAAATATTATCACTTAGGCGCAGCTACCAGAATTGGGACATTTGCTGTGAGGCGCTTCTGCTGGTATTGACCTTTAAATACTACTGTCATGGTCATAAGGTTCCCTATTAGGCGCAGCTGCCGATACTGTCCTTAGATCGCAACTGCTAGGACGTTTACCGTAGATCTAAAACATCTATGGGTTGTGGTGCAGCTACCAGTGCTCATCTATAGGGTACTAGGTCCACTGCTGCCAATGTATACCTACAGAGCACTAGGTCCGTACTACTAATGCTCCTCTATTTCAACTTTTATTCCTCATCATTCATCCACCCATGTTTTACCCAACATATTTTGTAGATACAAAATACTTATACAGTTTAAATCATTGAAAATATGTATAAAACGTTCATCCAGCATAGACAACAAGTATTTAGATAATTTGCACACATAGCACGCAATTTATATAAAATACTTCATATCTATGTGTAAGCTGAAAGTAACTATGCACTCACTTGATAAGGTGGTGAGTCGGCACTCGGACAACACTTCGTTACTCTTAAAACAATTATCCCTTGACGAAACCTAGTATCATTACCACTAGAGTTTAGTCTAACGCTTGACGAGACTAATTTAATAGTCTAGATATTATTACTATTATATAAGCGTGAAACAATACTTATATAACCCATAATAATAGCCCAAATGCTCCTTATAAGGTCCTAATAACATTACTATATTGAAACATAAGCTATACTAAAGATAGGATAGGTACAGCTCACTTACGGCGGGTTTTCTCGAAAACCGGGCTTCGCTGGAGCAGCGTTCCCAAGCCAAAAGACTCTTTTCTCGGGACTCCGGGAGCCTCGGGGCTTCCTTCGGGTGCTAGGGGGTTTACCTAGACTTTAGGGGGCTTAATAGAGAGAGAAACTAGAGAGAGAAAGTTGAAGGGTGAGGTGTGAGGAAGTTGGAATGCCCGACACCTCTATTTATAGGCAGAATTCCCGATGGACTCGCCGAGTAGGAGGACCTACTCGCCAAGTTGGGGCATGTGCCAGCCTTCTGGTGGTGCCACGTGTCCAATTCTGGTGGTGCCACGTCACCCCCTATCGCGTATCAGCCTTCAAACTTAGAATAATTATAACTCTCGCATATGAGCTCTATTTTCAATGTTCTTTTTTTCAACACGTAGGTAAAATCAAGATCTACCACTTTCATTTAGACTCCGTCGGCTAATTCTCGACCGATCTCAAATTTAACAGTAGGAGGCGTGTAGACTGTTAAATGACCGCGAAGAATTCGTAACTCCTTCATACGGACTCCGTTTTTGTCTATATTTTTACCGTTGAGTTCCTATTAATGAGATATTAAAATCTCATTTAGGTCGCGTATGCTGAAAACCGCTCGAACTAAAATTCGAGTTTTGGGTCGTGCACTGCTAAGCAAAATCTTAGAAAATTCATAATTTCCTCATACGAAGTCAGATTTGGGCGTTCTTTTTTTTTTGTATGTTCTCGGTTTAAAATATACTACAACTTTTGTTTAGATTGCTAAGGCTAAAATTCGCTCCATCGTAAATTTACTATTTACGCTTCCCGGTGTTGTGCCGGTTTTGCCGTAAAACTTCGACGTGCCATAACTTCTTCGTTATAACTCGGATTTCGACGTTCTTTATATGTATGGAAACCTTGAGACATATTATACAACTTGGTTAAGATTATTTATTTTAAATAATATTTTGTCAAAAAGTCGTTTTCGACCCCTATTCTCCCTAAATTGACTAGCCCGGATTTATGGGCGTTACTATTATCTCCCCCCTTAGGATGATTACGTCCCAGAATCATCAATGAAATAGGGCTCACATGATGACTCCATATGTTATCTCTTCATCCTAGGTAATAATCGTAACTTTCTATGTTTCTTCGAATGCGTATCTAACTCCTGGTCTTCTTGACTGCAAGCGGTGCTTGATCTTGGACCCGTTCTCTATGTATTGTTACACTTTCAATCATGCCCTTCATGTCACAAACTTGATCTTTATCAGAGACTCCTTCTTATTCTTAACAAACTTAAGATAAGATAATTTTATTACTACAATGGATCGATGTATCATATTCTAATGACCTATCATCGCATATTGCAAAGCTTAGACTCAGGTCTCTTAGAGTCAAATTCCAGAACAGACTATACCTTCCTTCATGTTCTAAATCACATCTTAGAAAGTATCATTTCTGGCTACAAGCAATTGTCGTGACACCCCTACTAATCTCTTTGATTAATTCTTCCGGCTTAAGTCAGGTGCTACGTCGAACTTGGTTCTCGGAACCACGTAGCATATTCATCTCAGTCGGACTCGATTTGATATGACCACTAGGGTCGGAATAAGAATCATCTTCTTAGTCATTACCGAAATGATGGTAACGACATACTTGAATAAAACGGAATCAATTACTAGCTCCTTGGTAACCTTGTGACTTTCCCTGATCCAAGTGTGAGTCCTGTGTTTCCGGTAGTATAGGCCTCTACTACCATTCACACCTACTCATACTCGTCCCAAGTATTGTCCCGCAGTTTTCCAAGTCACCATACAAGAAAATCACATAACAACTTAACACATCAAATATCAAAACGAAGGTTTTATATTATTCCTTGAAATGTTTATATAGGTGTTCAAGTTCACCCTAGACTATGCCTCTAACAGGCTATATCACGAGGTACTATCTACACGACTACTTCATAACTCGATCTTTGGATGTCAAGCCTTCACTCCTGAATCCTCGCATTGTCATTTGCTTCGTCAAGGATTATTTGATATGCTCTCGCCTTTGGCTTTGGTGGCACATTTGGCTTTGTATCCCCCTCCCTCTTTGGGTAGTCTTGCTTAAAGTGCCCTTCCTCGTTACATCCGTAACACACCCTTTTGTTGAATGTACACTCGTTGGAATAATGCCCATGCTTCCCACACTTGAAACAAGTCACCTCCTCCCTGTATTTTCCAGAGTGTTTCTTTTTGTACTTCTCGCACCATCTTTCTTCACTCCCTCCTCCTCTAAACTTCCTTGTATTGGACTTTCTTCTTTCATTGGGCTTCGCAGACCCCTCAAACTTCCTCTTTTCGCCAACCTCGGTCTTGTTGGTGGCTCTTCCCTTGATCATCTCCTCAACCGACTTGGCAGCCCAGATAGCTACCTCCAAAGTAGGTGCCTGACGCACTGGCACCGCATACTCCCATGGAAGTCCTTTTGCGTACTTGTCGATTTTCGTCAGCTCATCCGGAACAAGACGTAAGGCGAAATCCATCTTCTCTGTGAAGTTGTTGGTGTATTCATCAATAGACATGCTTCCTTTCTTTAAGGTAAGGAATTGGTTTTCTAGCTCGAGCAGATTTTGGACTGAGCAGTACCTACGTTTGAACTGCACCAAAAACTTTGCTCACGTCAGTTGCAAAGGCTCATTGGGACTTAGAGTCTTCCCCAGAGTGTTCCACCAACGAACCGCGCCTCCTCTGAACTGGCGTACCGCAAACGTGGTTTGTAGTTTACCTCTGCAACCACACGTCATGAAAGCTAACTGCATCTCCGAGATCCAATCCATGACCCCGATCGGATCTTCCTTTCCAATGAAAGTCGATGGATTGAAAGTCAAAAAATCCTTTTGCATCCATTCCTCTCGACTCCGTCATCTTGGTTGTTTTGTTGAACTATTGGTGGGTTGACTTGACCAATGGTTCCACTGTAGTTCCCCTCCTCAGTCTGCCCTTCGTTCAACTCGGGCTGTTCGATCTGTATGGTCGCTTCCTCTCGATTTTGTTGGAGCAAACGTCTGGTTTCCTCCATTTGATGATCCAACATCACTTGCACTCCGGCCATCGTTATTGGCTCAGCAGCGGCCACCACAACCGGTATTTGCTCAATCACTGTGGAACGATCTCGGTTCCCATTTGCATTCACGTTTCCGGTACGGGTCCTTGCCATCTTGATCTATACACCAAATAAGGTGAATCTAGATCTTTATTTAGGATTGACGTTTAAAACATCCTTATCACCCCGAAACGTTTATATTCTAGTTCTAATATCGTAGTTAAACACTTAGAATCCTAAACACATAAGGTTTCCAGATCCGGTCGGCAATAGACCATAGATCCGAACAAAAAACAGCATATCAGGCACAAGCATTTAGCACATAAAAGCATTTTAGGCACAATCCCTAAAATAATCTAGTGCTCACACCTCACAATCATCGCTTAGCATTATAAGTTAAGTCTAGAAATAAATCCATATTCCTAGTTAGCTTAAACTAATGCTCTGATACCAACTGTGACATCCCCATTTTTCACGGCCAGAAAAGACCGATTTTGTTTATGCTTTATAAAAATCAGAGTATCTCTTTTAATAAAAATGTTGCGGAATTTGTTCCCAGAAAAACATGATAATCGCGTTATCAAAGCATTTCTAAAGAAATATATTTTTATTCACTTTTAAAACATTTAGGATGTCATCGTCAATACAGAAACATAAGCATAAACAGAACTTACATTTATTTACACTAGTGATCTACATCTCTTTTAAATATCTCAGTGTAAGTTGACTTCATATCAACACCTGTGATATAAATAAACTGAGTGGGTCAGGTTGGGAAACCTGGTGAGTACATTGGGTTTTCAACCCATAATAATATAATTATTATGTTTAAACAATCAAATAATCAACCCAATTACCCATCCCCATTATCTTCTTTATTCTTAAGGATCTACCCTAAGAATCAGCTATTTCTCATTCATTCATTCATTCCTAAGGATCATCCTAAGGCAACAACATGAAGTCCATTGTTGCCAATGACACATTGGTCAAGTGCAACTGCTAATATTATCACTTAGGCGCAGCTGCTAGAAAGTTGAAGGGTGAGGTGTGAGGAAGTTGGAATGCCCGACACCTCTATTTATAGGCTGAATTCCTGATGGACTCACCGCGTAGGAGGACCTACTCGCCGAGTTGGGGCATGTGGCAGCCTTCTGGTGGTGCCACGTGTCCAATTCTGGTGGTGCCACGTCACCTCCTATCGCGTATCAGCCTTCAAAGTTAGAATAATCATAACTATCGCATACGAGCTCCATTTTCGACGTTATTTTTTTCAAAGCGTAGGTAAAATCAAGATCTACAACTTACATTAAGACTCCGTCGGCTAATTCTCGACCGATCTCAAATTTAACAGTAGGAGGCGTTTAGACTGTTAAATGACCGCGAAGAATTCATAACTCCTTCATACGGACTCCGTTTTTGTCTATATTTTTACTGTTGAGTTCCTATTAATGGGATATTCAACTCTCATTTAGGTCGCATAAGCCGAAAACCGCTCGAACTAAAATTCGAGTTTCGGGCCGTGCACTGCTAAGCCAAATCTTAGAAAATTCATAACTTCCTCATACGAAGTCAGATTTAGGCGTTCTTTTTTTGTGTTCTCGGTTTAACATATTCTACAAATTTTATTTAGATTTCTAAGGCTAAAAGTCGCTCCATCGTAAATTTACTATTTACGCTTCCCAGTGTCGTGCCGGTTTTGTCTTAAAACTTCGACGGGCCATAACTTCTTCGTTATAACTCGGATTTCGGCGTTCTTTATATGTACGGAAACCTTGAGACATATTCTACAACTTGGTTAAGATTATTTATTCTAAAAAATCTTTTGTCGAAAAGTCATTTTCGACCCTTATTCTCCATAAATTGACTAGTCCGGATCTACAGGCGTTACATAAACCACATGCATGAGTTGATATCAACTATCAAGATCCCATTTTTATGCATTTGGGACACCTAAAATGTTCAGATCTAGTGTCCAAACTCTTGGGGGTAATCTCAGACTCATAAATACAAACCAAAGGGACCAAAAACCACCCTAAATAAGATCTAACCAAATAGATGCCTAGATGAGAGCTTTTTACCTTCAATCGATGGCAAAGGATGAGAAACTTCTGGATCTACAAGCCCCACTCCAAAAGATGATCCTTCAACAATCTTCAACCTCTTCAAATGCTCAAGAACACTCCAAAATCACACACAAAAGCTTAAGAACTCCAAGATGGTGGCTAAGGGTCGAATATTAGGGTTTAAGAGGCTTGGAGACTGATAAGGGTCAAGACTCAAGAAGATAAAATGCTTAAATAGGGGTAAAACCCTAAAAATGAGGGTTTTTAGCTAAAGGGAGTACGCTCCGCGTACCCTTAATACGCTCGACGTACTCAAAGAAGACCTGCGATTAATTAACTCTCTACACCCAACGTACTTGGTGAGTACGCCACGCGTACTCGACCAAGCTCCAATTCTTATGATCTTTAATTGGCCATAACTCCTTTGTCTTAAGTCCATTTCTAATGAACTTTATATCTACGGAAAGGTGATGAGAAGCCATATACTTCATCAACTCACATTGGCCTAAGAACTTCCCGAACAACAACCCAAAATTCATAAAGGACCGAGTTATCAAATTACGATTATGCCCTTGTGCTCCGAAACACAAACGAATACCCGTATCACTTAGACTATAACACCCACATCCAAAAAGGGCCAAATCCTTTCTTCCCCAAGGCCCTAAGCCTTATGATAACTGATGATCGGGCCACGACCCCGAATAATGAAGTGATTCGAAACCGAGTGTTACAACTCTCCCCCATTTAAACTCAATGTTGTCCTCGAAATCATTCCTTATCATCCCCCGGCATGCCTGATAGCCTGAGGGACACAATCACAATCTTGAGCATACAACAGCCTTCCCAAGGCAACTGCACCCAACCGAAGTAGAACTTTTTAACCCGAAGAAGACGAATCCTTATAGTCCACATTGAGATGTTAACACTAGATGGAGTTCGACGTGCATGATGTTTAAAAGTTTGACACGTCAAAGACTCTTTTCAATTATTTTACGACACAATTTCAAAAGGAAAAAAACCCGGTTTCGGATTAAGATTATGATTTAATGGAAGAGTTTGTGGACATGTTAAAAGTTTTTAAACAATCAACAACTTTTTTATTAGGCATGAATTATCCTACAAGTCCTTTGTTACTAAATGAATTATGTTTGATGTCCGTACAATTGGAACGTTTTAAACAAAGAAGTGAAATATTTTCTTTGGTTACAAGACCAATGAGAAAATTAGTCAATTATTTTAAAGAGAAGTCACCACTTTTTACTTGCACCGCGACTTTAAACACTTGTATCAATGTTATTGGCATAGAGGCTTTACTTACAAAAATTTCCTTCTATTTAAATTTGAAAAAAGATGACTCTAACTACATTCATAACCTAATCAAAATTTTCAATAATACTTTCAGTAATTTGTTTATACCTACGCTAGAAAATATTATGAAATGCCACAATCTTTTACCGATGTATCCGATGCTAATAGTGGTGCATCAGGTAGTAATAAAGATCGAACGAATATTCATATCGACCTCTTTAACCCCTAGTAGCGAACTTGGAATTTATATGGGCTCAGAATTTTTAAAATTCATGAGTGCACCATAATTTAAAATTTTTAATGTTTTGGCTTGGTAGGGAGAAAAGGAAGAACAATTTCCTATTCTCTGTCATGGCCCACAATTTACTAACCGTCAAGCTTCCACGGCAGCTTAAGAACCCGCTTTTTCTTTTAGAGGTAGGGTTTTATCAAAGTTGAGAATTAATCATTCTTTGGTTGCAGTAGAGGTTTGCGTTTGCTTGAAGGATTACTTGGATTCAGTGGAACATACTCAACACTTGGCATCACTAGAAGGCCCACTAGCAGAGAATGTCGAACCGGAGATAATGGAACAAGAATATAAACAAGGCTTAGCAATGCCTCCGGAACTAAATGAATATGATGACGATGAATACGAAGACGAAGATGAAGAAGAGGGTATTGATAAGACCCCTATCCATTTTCGTGGTGGTTGAAGAACAATTTAGTGAAGGCGAAACGAAGTATCCATTTGTGTGGTGGTTGAAGAACAATTTAGTGAAGGCGAAACGAAGTAGAAGACCACAAAAATTGAAGACTATTTCGCAAAAATGTTATTACGCTACTTTATTATTATTAGTTAACTAGTTTGATATTAGTATCAAAACTCTTTATATTTCAATGTTTGATGCATGTTTTAAGTATTCTAATGAACCTATGTTGCATTTTGTGTTATATTTAAGTGTTTAAAAATGTTTTTTTTAAATCAAATTTCGGATTAGATTCAAACTGGATCAGATTAAACCGACTCGGATCGGGCAACGACAAATACGGTCAAAACTGGCTTAAAACCGGTTCAAATTAAGATCAAACCGGATAGATGATGACATTAGCAAAGTCGGATTGGATCCAGATTCAGAGTTTGTGCACCTCTAAGGATGACTGCCATGGGTTGCTTATCGACACTAAGCTTGAATTTGTTTCCTAGAACACTTATGGAACTGAACATCCTGCTGAAATTTGTGGACTCTTGGCAACAAAATAAGAAGCGGACAGCTAAGCTTCATAGCTTGAAAATCTGACCGGGGCATTGCCTTGTTGTGGCAAGTTGTTGGCCACGATGTCGTCCTTGTAAAATCTGGAACTCACCAGAAAATCATGGTTACGACGCGCAGTGAGAATTGGCGTGTCGCGTCTTCAAATGTCCGGAAAATAGTCGCGAAGTAATAAAAATAGTGCATCTCGAGGTAGCTAGGCTCGTGTCGCGTCTTTGTGAAAATCTGAATTCTTCATTGCTGAATGAATCGACTAGTCTGGAAGTAGCTAATTTCTCGACTGGACCCTCGTATCAGTTTCTTCCCACATGTAGCACTGAAAGATCAATAAACTCCTAATTTTAGCTCCATGTCGAATGTGCACCAGATCAATAAACTCCTAATTTTAGCTCCATGTCGAATGTGCACCCCACATTTCTTTGTGTGTCACGCCTCTCGCCTTTTCATCGTCTTATTTTCCTGAAAAATATAAAAACTAGAAAAACACATTTAAGCAACATCTGAGAATCAAGACGAAAAACTCATTCAAAAACTAAAAAATAAAAACTAAAAACTAAAACTAAAAATAAAATAAAAATGCAGACAAAATGTCGAGCTGCCTCTCGATAAACGCTTATTTTTCAAGAGTCATGAGCCGGACTCCTTTCCGCTCCAACAAAATGTAACTTGTTTAAACTTTGGAAAATATAGTCTTTTCACATAATAATAATAATAATAATAATAATAATAATAATAATATATTAAAGATAATTGGTGTATGTATTTATAGGTTATTAAGTATCAAAACGACCAAAAAGGTTTTGACCTAATGATAGAGTATGTGCCTTCCTTCCATAAGATCAAAAATTCAACTCTCAATTTGAGACATAATGAATTTTTCTTATCAAATTCATTGAATAGTCATGGATAAAGATGTGCCCAAAAATAAAAATTCTATTAGTTTTTAACTTTGTCTAGACTTTTAAAATCGTAGGTATTTTTCATATATAAAATATAATGCTAAGAAATTTCAAAACTTTCTCAAATTTCCTCAACCAAATTGTTTTTAGAATATTGCTACACATAATGAACAATGGTAAGAAATATCTAACTATTGTACATGTACTTGTAACATAATGTAAGATAATAAATTGCTTCATTCATAAATAGTGAGGTTAAACCTCATATAAATAGGGTTACATAAGAGATCTAATCTAAACCCTAAAGGGTTTGGGCCTAAACCCTAATCACTAACATCCCCGTAGTTTGATCGGGAGGGGACGATTAAACTGAAAAAACAAAAACATAAAGCATAACATAAATGAAGACAGCGGCAACGGCGGTGGTAGAGCTCTAACGATGACGGCTAATAACTGCTTGTCGGAGGAGAGAGAAGAAGCGGCGACCAACAGCGGTTCTTCTGTATAAGAAGAGAGGAGCGGCGGCGACGATAACGATCATGCAACCGGTGACAGAGGGGTCCGGAGAAAGGCTACGAGAAAGAAAGAGGGCTCGAGCTGCGGCGGACGGAGCCAATTTCGGCGAGATCGGCAACTGCAATGTTGATAGAGAAAGAAACGACTACAGATCAGAGGTTGTCCGGCTGAGAATGTGTCATCGAAGAGAGGCGGCTGCAACATCCGAAGGGGTTGAATCGGAAAAGAGATCTAAAGAAGTGGTCAGCCAAGGAGGAGGCGGAAGGTGAGGAGGCAGAAGTAGACGAGGCAGTAGAAGAAGTCGATGAAAGGGCTTTGGTTTGGTGTCATTAGGCTGTTTTATTATTTAGGCGGAGAATAGAAGAAACGGAAAAAAATTAGGAACATAATGACGACACCTCTGACGATTATTAGAGAAGGTCGTCGGAGGTGGAGGGCAGCGACTATGGGTTGTAGTCAGAAGTAAATTAACCTAGAGCTCCGATACCATGTAAGATAATGTAAAATAATAGATTGTTATTCATAAATAGTGAGGTTAAACCTCATATAAAAAGGGTTACATAAGAGATCTAATCTAAAACCCTAAAGGGTTTGGGCCTAAACCATAATAACTGAGTACTAATTTTCATGTTCATTGACAAGCAACTTCGATATTTATATCTTCGACTTAATCAGGATCGACGACGGTTGATATATCTAAAAATATAGGATATGACCATATTATATAATCTATTTTCCACCACATTTAATGTAAAAAGGGTTGCAAACTACTGACCTAAATATGAGAAATCAATTATAAAGTTACTACATTTGACTATATATTCAATTAAGTCTTTATATATATATATATATATATATATATATATATATATATATATATATATATATATATATATATATATATATATATATATATATATATATATATATATATATATATATATATATATATATATGATTAAGTCTAGAATATCGGTTAAATTATTCAATTAAGCCTTAAATACTAGTTAAATTATTTAATTTTGGACAATTTTTCAGATTAGTCGATTGATCTGAAAATTTATCCAAAATTGAATATTTTAACCGGTATTTGAGACTTAATCAGAAAAAAAAACATAAGGACTTAATTAAATACGAGTTTGAAATATAGGTATTTTGTAGGAGATTTCTCTAAATGTAAGCTTTTGCTTATTTATTCCATAAATTCTTTAAAAAGTTTCAGACTTTGAACATATTAGAGTTACTCTCAAAAGAGTTACTTGGATAATATAAAGTATTGATATTTATTTTGATAATCAATCCAATCATCATTTATATTTTTCGGAACAACAAATCTTCATTGATTTATGTTATTGTTCATATTCTATTATTGGTGTATATTGGTAGATGTGTAGACCTCTAGAGTATAAAAAATGTGTTCAACAGTTAACTAATAACAAATATTAATCATATAATTAATATGATTAGTATTTCATACGCTATAATATTAATCATACTAGTATTTTAAAAGTTTTGGTATGATGTTGTAAATACAACGAATCAAGTTTTGCAAATGTACACAAAACAAGAGCATTTTTTGTCACAAAAAGATGATTCTATGAACTTTATCATCAACTTCGTTCCGCCTTTGCTGAACATATTTGGTTGAATTACGATCATGTATGAAAATTTTATTATTTCGAATATTTTAATGCATTAGTGTTTAGTATATTAATTAGGTATATATTTTAGATATATCTTTATAAATGGTGCTTGTAGTTTTATAGAATATCAAGTTTAGTCTTTAAATTGTTTCGGTTTCATGGAAGATTCACGTGGTTTTAATTACTATCATGGTTGGTCTTTGGCTCATATAAAATGACAAATTTACCATTTTTATTTTCTTTTTGTTGTATCCATTAAAATAAATAAGTAAATGATACCACTACGCCACCCCATCCTATCATTTTCCCTTTATTTTATAATGTTCATCTTCAAGAGACCACTATTGCCGGAGAACAATGCTACTATCAGACTTTCGCTATCACTGGAACGCCGCCAAAATTTACAACCATCGTCGAAGAATACAACCATCTTCGAAGATCGTATCCACCACTATAACCTTTATCACTATTAACCTTACGCCATCAATCTTTTATCTCCATGTAAACCACCACCAACGTTATCTCGATCGTCATTCTCCACCTTCTGTGGAGGTAGCTTCAACCCACCACACAAAACACCAAACACCACCCTTATTCTTTTTTTTTTTCCAGTCACCTTCCCACCATCATCGTTAGCACAAAAACCGTTGACCATTTCCCTATTGTAGCCGATCCCATGTTCTTCCCTTTTTTTATTTGAAAAGACCTACAAATTCTATAAGTTCCAAGGCTTTTTATCAATACAAAATTAATACCTAACCACTCATAAGTTAACTATAAAGCATTTTGAGTCCAGATATCAAATTGGTGGTGCTGTTTTCTTCAATTTAATTTTGATGGCATGCCTTTACACTAGTTTCAAAGAATCAACTTCACATAATACAAAAATAATACTTAATAATTACTTAGTAAGACTTGTTAGCACTTATGATAATTACATGCTCAAGTCTCTATGGAACTGTAACACCCTATTTCGAATTGTTCACAATGCGGGGTCGTGACTCGAAGATCATTTATCATAAGGCTTTGCGCCATGGGGATAGAGAGGTTTAGACCCAATTAATTGTGGATGATGTAGGTTAGAGGTACCGAGTGTTCGGTTTTTGTTATGGAGTCCAATGGTATAATAGTAAAGTCATGGTGCGGGCCTTTCATGAATTTTGGATTTAAGTTCGGAAGGTTTTAAGGAAAAGGAGAGTTGATAGGATTATAGAGCTTCTCATTACCTTTCTCTAGATATAAGGATCATCGAAATTGGAGTTCGAACGAAGAAGTTATGACCTTTGGAAGTTAGGAGGTTTTGGGGCTAAGCCGAGTATGTTGGGTGTAAAGGGAATATGTAGGGCATACTAGGCTAGGATAATCGTGAATGCTCCATGGAGTATGCTGGTATTTAAAGGCCTTAACTCATTTTCAAACCCTTTTATCTTCATCCATCATCCCATTTAACCCTAAGTTCGAAGCCATGGCCTTTTTTGTGTGAATTTCAAGCATTGGTGTCATTTTTGGTGTTCTTTGGAGAAGAAGAGATATTGTAAGAAGCATTTCTTGGCTTGGAGCTTGTGGATCCAAGCTCTAATCATCTTCATCAACTTCTAGGAGGTACAAAGTTTCTAACTTGATGACTCTATTTTTTAGATGTAGTCTAGGGCTTGTTTTGGGTTTATGATGGTCCCTTGAGTGATCCTTGTTAGTATGAGCTACTCCAAAAGCTTAGAATGTTAGATCTTAGCATTTTTGAGGTTGTTGGTGCATAAAAATGTCATCTTGATGGGTTTTGGTGAATCATGCTTAAGTTTGTGTTCATATTATGGGTTTATATGGATAAAAATAGGTTTTGGGTCCCATTAAGACATGCAAAGGAGTAAAGATGGCAACTTTTTGGATCAAGACCTTATTTAGAGGTTAGATCTGAGTTTGGACGTTTTGGTCTTAAGCATTAAGTGCTTAATTAGAGATTTTGGCCATCTGGTGAGTAGGTTGGGCGTACGTATGTGTATGCTCAGCGTAATGCATGGGCTCCCATTTAGCCGATGTGGCGGGTTGTACATTGTACTTCATTAGGCCGTACGTGGGGTGTACAAGTTTGGTATGCAATATGTACTCGGGAGACCCTCTTTTTGGGCCTTTTTGGCCTTGGGCCTTTTAGGGATTGGGCCATGAGTTGTTGGGTTAAATATGAAAAGGGTAAAATGGTCTTTTACGCATTAGAAGGATAGAATAAGGATTGGACCTTGGATTTTGAGAAATCACCTTAATTGTTGATTGGGGATAACTTAGTTATGTTTAGTGTGAGGATCTCGGTAGCATCAACGCGTGTGTTTCGGTTATCTTGGATTGAGGTGAGCCTTCTCCTTATGCTTATAAGTCGAAGGCACCAATGTTGGCTCATTAAATTTTGTATGTAGGATGCTAGCTGTCTATGTGACCCTATCATGCTTGTATAAGCATGTGTGGTAGTATATATGTGCATACCAATTAGGTCTTATTCGTTGTTACTATGATATGTAATACTGTGTACTAAGACTTCAGGTAGTCTCAAGAGTTGTTGATAACCCACCGGGTGTGCTGGTTGGGCATTGAGACTTTGGGTAGTCTCCACGGTTGCTGATAACCCACATGGCATGCTGCTTGCTCACTGAGACTTTGGGCAGTCTTCAAGGTTGTTGATAACCCATAACTGTTTATTTATGTTGAGTTATATGTGGTATTTTTGGGTAACTCACTAAGCTTTGTGATTATGGTTTGTGGTTTAAATGTTTCAGGTTTTATTATTTTAAAAGGGGGGCACGACTCGATTGCATCGCATCAATGGGAGACTTGTGCACATGATAACTTTCGATGATACTCTGATAAATGTTTTAATCTTAAATGGTCAGATTTAAGATTTTGTAGTTGTTTTTTGAATAAACACTTAAATTTTTCATTGAAATTTTTTTATTGAAATTTAAAGCGTTACAAGTTGGTATTAGAGCCTTGGCTTGAGGGATTCAAGCATACTCTCGAGTGTGGTTGAATTCAAACTGAGGAATTGGCAAAAGTTTCTAAAAGAAAATGATTTTTCTAAAAAGATTTTTAAAATAAACGGGGATGTGATGCGTGCAATCAGTCGAGCTCAAGTAAGTATTTCCCAAAATGCCCATACGTGTTTTTTTATTAATGTTTTATATGAGTATATGAGTATTGCATGGTAGATTAGGGCTAAGGATCTGCTCAACGTTACATGGTAGATTGCCTGATTAGGAAAGATGCCTTATGCCTGTTTTGTAATTTTCTTGTGATGCATACTAGTGACTAGAGATCTTCAGGAGATTCAAAGGTAGGATTGTCTGTTTATGCAATGTTATTAGTTATTGATGCTCGAGTGGTGCTTACTTTGTGATTTGTAGGACTCATATTGATGTATGTTAGCTATTTCATGAATATGTTAAGTTACAATGATTGAGGGTTAGATAACCTTATAATGGTTGACTTCGCCTTATTACGCAACTCTAAATTAAGTCTAACCGTTGTTGGCTTCGATCTTTTAGTTGAAGGATTATCTAAGCTTTGTTGCATATAATTGTATTCGTGAAGTAGTTAACTGACATTAGTAGAGGTCGTTCAACAGCTGACGGCAGGGTGAGGTGGGAATCCTAGGAGAGCCTAGGAAGCGCTTTAGTGCGAGAGTGCACTATTTAGCAGATTTGGAGGGTATCCTTATGAGGAAGTGACTTAGAGGATTCAGAATGATTCTGAGGAAATTAAGGATAGGTGTGTAAGGTAGTATTAGGCCCTTACTACTGGAAGCACAAGATCCATACTTGAATCAAGGAAAGTCCTGAAAATTCTAAGGAGCTGGTTAAAGGTAGGAACATGGTTTGGCACCATGAATCCGTTCTAACATTTTGGGTATTATCATCTTCTAGGTTATGGCTGTTCGTGAAGAAGATGGGTATGGTGAATTTTTGGGCCTTAGTGGCCATTTTAGTTGGGGTTGAATGGTGCAAACCTAGATGAATAGTTGATTTCGAGGTCTTGGGGGCCTTACTTGAAGAAGTGCCAGACGGAGTCGCGAGACTCAAGAAAGGAACAATTAGGATGAATGGCTTGAGGAATACCCAGTGTGGGAAACTGAATGGTTGCAGTATCTACAACAAAGGTGGAAATGTACGAGAGGATTTTTGTGGGAAGAGAGTAATTTTCGTAGAGACTATATAAGATGGGAACAATGGTATGCCATCTTTGAGTTTAGTTAGAGTGTGTTTTAGCAAGTGGCTCCATGCGATCAGGAGAAGTGAATTGGGAATGAAAACTTTCTTTGTCTATGTTGTACCTCAATTGTGAAGATGATGCCTCTTATTTTCTGATTCATTCTCGTGATGAAGTGATGGTTAGGGACTCATAGGCGAGGGGTGTGGTAACCCATTTGTTCCTAGGTAGAGAATCAGTGTTATGAATGGACTATCAGAGTTATTGCTTGTGCATATGCATATGATTCTTTATGATAGAGGTGGTTATGATTGGGAAGTTTCTGAGGTCTCCATCTGAGATTCAGAATGTCTCTGAGTTGCTGGGTCTTTATATGGGAGATCATCTTGTGTTATGTTATGCATTCCAAGCACCAGGGATGGTATGTATCTGGCTGAGCCGATTTGCAGTATAGTTGTCTGCAACTTCAGTTGGTAATAGTTCGAGTCTAAGTGGGGGAGAATCGGGTATGTGAGACTTTGGTTGGAGACGAGGGTGCAGAGCAAGTTTCCATCAGATATATGTGCTCGAGGAATCGAGGATACATGATTTGTCTTCGCGATGGGAGGCTGTTGGTTAAGGATCTTGTTTTAGTGAGTGGTTCCTTTCGGGAAGGCCGGTGAACTGTTCAAGAGGTGGTTAGGTCACTCGGGTCAAACATCTCAACTCAAGGTATAAGTTTCTACCCATAGTACAAGATAAGTAGTGGTTGATCTATCAAACAACTTTGCGGCTGGGTATATGTAGTTTCATATGGGCTTAGTTCAGTGGGAAAAACATTGGATTACGGGGTTGTTGTCAGGGCATTCTCGATTGTTGTTAGTTCTCGTTCATTGTCGATAGTTGGGATGCTTCGAAGGTGATGAGACGTATAAGTTGGAGGTCAATGGACGTGACAACCTATCGTCATGTTCTGTTTATGGTATATCATGGCTTCTGGGTATGTTTGCCCTAAATTGTTAGATTGTGGAATTATTGTCTATAGCAGACTCATGGTTTGATTCGGTAGTAAGTAGGGCAATGAAGTGAATATATATTTGTTTCAACTATGGGTCGTTTGTGTTCCTTGTCATCAGTTGGGATAGTAACAGGATGTGGAATTGTATCAAGGGAAGGTACTTTAGATATGACAATCTTTGTCGAGAGCAGTAAAGTGCTTCATCTGGTTTGGGGTGTGAAAACGATATCGTTTGATGATGGGATCTTAGTCCAGTAAGCTCAGTGTAGTGGTGTTTGGGTAGGGAGATTTAAGGATGGCTCGGTAATCCAGTGATCATGAGGTTATCAGAATATAGATGAATCCAAGTGAGGGATGTTCACTTGGGACCAGCGGGGATAGTTCTAATTACGAGCCATTATAGAATTTGTGCCCATGTCAGGGATTTGCATCATTATATCCGGAGGGAGCGCTAGGGTTCCTTGAAGTTGGGAAGAATCCATTATAGGACAAGTTGTGAGCATGGGGAAAGCTACCATTGGGTCAGCGAGGCTTTGACCGACTAATTAGGTGGTGCGGATAAGATATGGTTTGATTAATGATTAAACGGGAAGGCCAGTCAGCATGGTATCATCCTCAGTCAACTAGAGATCCAGTTTTGTTTGCGAGAGGGTTTAGGGTTAAGCAAGGAATAGAGGGTTCTTTGGTTAATGGTGAGCATCTAAGAAAATGATATGGATTCATGGTCAGGTTTGGGTCGAGGGTTTTGTTAGGACCTATCTTCCTATTCTTGTATGATGAAGGCTTTAGGGTCTGAAGCACGAACCGAACACCTAATAGAGTCTGGTAGGACGAGGTTATGACTCGCAATTTTTTCGGTTAGTATGCGGTTGTGGAAGTAATGTAAGACTATGGAGCAGCCGTAGCATTCACCAGGATAGTGTGTAGTTATAGAAGTGATGTAAGACTGTGAAGCGGCCGTAGCATTCATTAGATTAATGTATGGTTATGGAAGTGATGTAAGACTGCGGAGCAGCCGTAACATTCACCAGGTTAATGTACGATGGTAGGAGTGATGTAAGATTGTAGAGCAGCCGTAACATTCACTAGGATGGGATGCGGTTGTGGAAGTATTGTAAGACTGCGGAGTAATCGTAGCCTTCACTAGGCGGGGATTCAGTTGTAACAGTAATGAAAGTCTTTGTCTTGGCTCGTGGTATTCTCTAGGATGATTTAAACCATCGCAGGTTTAGGTGAAGGTTTATGAGTGGGCCTCGACATTTTTAATAATTAGGGAAATTGTAGGCTGGGTTGGGGCCGAATGTGATGTGAGAAATCGGTTCAGATTATAGCCATCACATGGGTAAAGCAAACTTAGTGATCATTCGTGCATTGGTTGTTGAATTTGTCCTTCATCGAGAGAGAATGACTGATGGATTCTGGTTGGCAGATAGATCAGGACCGTCCGTACCTGTTCAATTTTGAGTCTGGAGTTGATATTGTTTTTTATCAGGAGTCTGGTTGGCGGATAGATCAGGACCGCCCGTTCCTGTTCAATTTTGAGTCTGGAGTTGATATTGTTTTTATCATGATTTTTCGGTACCGATAAGTGGTCGGGGCGTATATGTTTCGGGTATCCGTAAATTTGTTCATGATCGAAAGGTTGTCTTTCAGTTCAGATTGCAAAGAGAGGTCCTATTAATTGTTTTTTTTGGAATAGTTATGTCTCTATGGAGGTCAGGTAAAGTTTGGGGGTTTTAGAATTATAACAGTGAAGTGCGGGTTTTTCCGTGTTATTAAGTTAGTGGATCAGTAATTTGTTATACATTATGGAGTATGTGTCCTCTTAATGTAACACCCAGAAATTTACGCCAAATGTAAATTTTTAATAGTAACAAAAGAGTCAAATAGTAATTGTTTTTACAAAATACTTCCAATCCGTTTATCATCAGAGTGTCCCAAAATAGATCATGAGGATGACGAGCGGTACGGTCACGCCTTTGCCTTCCCTCGCTCTCTTGAAGTACTTGAAACAATAAACTGAAAACTGCAAGCCCGAGGGCTTAGTGAGCTACCCACAAAATACCAATACCATACTGACTAAAGTCACAACTAAAACGATCAATCAACAACATACATACTGGGCCATTGGCCGGACTGGTCCGCCCTACTGGGCCTACAGTCTATCTGAATCTATCTCGAGCCTTTGGCATGACTGGTCCGCCGCGTGGGCCTACAGTCTCCCCGGGCCGCTCAGAGGGTGTGTTGGCCTTCAGCACAAAGCAGGACCGCCTCAACCCTACCAACAAGCAACTAACCATGTACGCATACAATCATTTTCTGGTATATACACATAGCAACATATCTATCTCATTGACCATCAATCATAGAGTTTCACTCGTAACTAGACTATCGACCTAACAGGTCACTAACATACCGATCCTTACGGATCATAAAGCATAACCTACTATCTATCTCGATTCCGATCTAACAGATCCGAATCATATGTAGCATACCGTAACAGTCGATCTAACCGATCTCTAGTATAGCAACCATCCTAAACAGGATGAATTCTAACAAAGCAATAACATAACACCCATCCTAAACCAGGATGAAATCTAGCATGTCAAGTGATCCGAATCATATATAGCAACTATCGGATCACTTGACACCGACACCACCACCTATAACCATGGCACAATATACTCATAAGTTCTTATTCATATGAGACACCCCATAACCTCTTAGTAATTCCTGATCAAGGTCAGAGTCCTCAGTCAAGGTCAACAGTCCATGTTGACCTCAACTTGCCGAGTGCACTCGGCCACTCGCCGAGTCCGTGGAGCACATTCCAACTCGCCGAGTCATCGAAGAGACTCGTCGGGTTCCTTCGAATCCCGATCAATCCTTAAGGGCCACCCATCAAGTTTCCTCCTTGCAACTCGACGGGTACACACGCATGCCTATCCAAGGGAAAAGCCATCCGAATCGTCGAGTTGCTCTTCAACTCGTTGAGTTTTATGGTGATATTCATCGGACTCGCTGAGTTCAATGACCATCTTCATGTGACTCGTCGAGTCATCCTTGAGCCGATTCCATCCAGACCTCTTTCCATACAGACCTGTTTTGAGCCATGCAGCGGCTCCAAATCACAGATCCAAGCTTCTAGAGCATACTTACCACGTAAAGTTGCAAACTTTACGTGCATGCATGGTTATAAAGGCTCCAAATGTCTATTTTAAGCTCTTAATGGAGCTTCTACTCCAAGAGGGACTCCAACCACAACCAAAATAACAACTTTATGACTCTAGCATCCAAGGAGGGTCCAGATCTGACGTTACAACTTCAGATCTAGCCCATAGCTCAACATCCCAACTTGAAAATTCATAAAAAAAAACCCTAGAATCGACCAAAGGGAAGAAAAGGTAAGTAAGAATGGTACTTTGATACCTTCAAACGTTGCTAGCTGAGGCACAACCCATTTCCCACTCCTTTCTTGCTTCAATTTCCTTTGCACCCTTAGCTTCCTTCCTCCAAGATCCTCTTTTCCAAGCTTCAAACCCACACCAAGGCACACACACACGAACTAGGGTTGCAAGGGTTCTCAAATACTGCAAGGAGTCCCAAAGGAGGCTGAGGCTCCTTTAAATAGGGGTGCAAACCGCGGGATTTAGGGTTTCCATTTCCAGCTCCTACTCGCCGAGTCCCAATAGTGGACTCGCCAAGTAGGTCACTAACTACGCATTGTCACCCCGCTGCTACTCGACGAGTAGGTCGACCAACTCGTCGAGTAGAGCTTATCCATAAATTCTTAATTAATTAATACCTGAGGATCGGGGCGTTACACTTAATGTTTGATTTGATGGTAGCATGGGAGGGTCGCTTTGTGTATGAGTCAAACTTTTCGTCGAAGAGGGGTTTGAGGGAAATTGGTCAGACCTACTAATTGGCTGGAAGGTAGTAAGGCGTGATTTTGAGGACGAAATCTAATTTTAGTGGGGGAGAGTTGTAACACCTTGTTTCAAATCGTTCATAATTCAGAACCGTGACCCGAAGATCAATTATCATAAGGCTTTGGGCCTTAGGGATAGAGAGGTTTAGACCCAATTGGTTTTGGATGATGTAGGTTGGAGGTACCGAGTGTTCGATTTGTGCTATGGAAGCCAAGGGTATAATAGTAAAGTACTGGACTATCAAAGTTATTGCTTGTGCATCTGCATTTGATTATTTATGATAGAGATGGTTATGACTGGGAACTTTTCGAGGTCTCCATCTGAGATTCAGAATGTCTCTAAGTTGCTCGGTCTTTATGTGGCAGATCATCTTGCGTTATGCTATGCATTCCAAGAGCCAAGGTTGGTATGTATCTGGCTGAACTAGTTTGAAGTGTAGTTATCTGCAACGTCATTTGGTAATAGTTCGAGCCCAAGTGGGGTAGAATCGGGTATGCAAGACTTTGGTTCGAGATGAAGGTGCAGAGCAAGTTGCCATCAGATGTATGTGCTTGGGCGGAGATACATGAGTTGTCTTCGCGACGAGAGGTTGTTGGTCAAGGAGCTTATTGTTGTCGGTGGTTCCTTTAGGGAAGGTCGATGAACTATTCAAGAGGTGGTTAGGTTGCTTAGGTCAAGCATCGGTTGTTGAAGGATTTGCCAGCTCTAGGTATAAATTGGTATCTATAGTCCAAGATAAGTAGTGGTTGATCTGTCAATCAAATTCAGTGTTGGGTATATGTAGTTTCGCATGGGATTAGTTCAGTGGGAAAACATTGGATTACTGGGTTATTGTCAGTACATTCTCGTTCGTTAGTTGTTCTCGTTCATTGTCGATAGTTGGGATGCTTCAAAGGTGTCGAGTTGCATAAGTTGGAGGTCAGTGGACGTGAAAACCTATCGTTATGTTCTGTTTATGGTATATCATGGCTTCTGGGTACGTTTGCCCTAAATTGTTGGATTGTAGAACTAATGTTTATAGCAGACTCGGGTTTGATTCGGTAGTAAGTATAGCAATGAAGGGAATATCTATTTGTTTCTAGTGTGGGTCTTTTGGGTTCCTTGTCGTCAGTTGGGATAGTAATAGGATGTGGAATTGTATCAAAGGAAGGTAGTTTGGATACGACTATCTTTTTTGAGAGTAGTAAAGTGCTTCATCTGGTTTGGGTGTGAGCACCGATATCGTTTGATTATGGGATCTTAGTCCAATAAGCTCAATGTGGTGGTGTTTGTGACAACCGTCAATTTCTGGTCAAGTTAAGGTCAAACAAAGTCAACGAGTCAAACCGGTAGAATCAGTTAGTGCTTGTATGTTACGAGTTACTCTATTTTTACTAATGTATAACTCTCTATCATAATACAAAGTATCACTCAGAAGTTTCACATGTTCAGAAATTCTAAACCCTAACTAGGGTGAATGATGTAACGACTCTATAAAGCGCTATTACGTACCCTTCGGGGGCGTAAAACACTCATAACGAGGCATAATAGGGTTTACAAACCTTGCATTACGGGCCAAACACTAACAAAGGTCACAAACAAAGTCTCTCTCAATCTTTCCCACACACTCTCTCTCTCCCAAATCTTTCCCAAATATCTCTTTGTATCTCAAATCTCACCCAAATCTCTCTTAAATCTCTCTCAGATCTCTCTCAACTTTTTATAAACATCCGTACTATCCCAACCCCTTCCTTTGTTGAAAACAACTCAAAACCAAAGGAGAAAAACCAAAAGGACCCTCTTGGTCCGGAACCTTCTTGAATCGGAACACATACTCAAGAACCAGATGGACGCTCCTGACTCCTAACACTCCTGTCACATCCCCAAACTGAGAACGCCGGAAATGTTCGGGGGCGGAGGACGTCATGTTCAGTATCATAACAATGCATAATAGTACAACAAGTAACAACATCATCCATTGCATTAATAGTATAAGTTATACATGTGTGTTCTGAATGTATTTGTAAGAAACCAAATATATATATATATATATATATATATATATATATATATATATATATATATATATATATATCAAAATAAAAGACGAGTTTTGAACACGCTTCGTCTTCTCAAAACCTGGTCCAGTGTACCTTTCTACTGGTGACCTGAAAATACAAGTTATTTTGAAAGAGTAGATCGGCATTTAAGCTGATGAGTTTATACCCCTAAAATTATCTTTTAAATGATTTTAAATGATTTTATGGGGCGGAATACAAGTAGAAAACAATATAGTTATGGTATCAATCACATGTGATTTATAACTATCAACCAAAAAGAATTTCTTCAACTTCAAAACTGTGTTATCAAACAAACTGTTTCAAATCATTTTATAAACCGACATCAAGTCACCAATAACCATTCAAATGGTTAAAACTCTTTTATATGATAAGCTTTTTATCATTTTACAAAACTCTTTTAAACTTATATATTGTCAAAATCATGTCTATATAGATATAGTTATATAAATAAGGTTGAAAGGGCTTAGGACTGATAACTCGCCTTATTTCTTGTTCCTTGTTTGGTTGTGGACTTAGGGTATCGGTTGTTTGTCCGAGTGTCATTTAAATCTTATTTATATATTATGTATATGTATGTAGATATAAAAGTTCTTCCAATCAGTTTAATACCTTTGGGTAGCAAAGGTGTACAAACATGATTAGTCATTTAACTACAGAGCTTACTAGTAAACTATAATAGGTATGGTTTAGAGGATTACTACTTACTATTTCTAGAACAATGAAATTTACAAGAGTCAGTTCATACATGAGTCGGTTCAAACATACTAATACTAGAACGAGAAGGAACATACTATATACTAGAACAAGAAGGAACATACTAATACTAGAAACAGAAGGAACATACTATATACTAGAACAAGAAGGAACATACTAATATTAGAAATAGAAGGAACATACTATATACTAGAACAGAAGGAACATACTACACTAATACAAGAACAAGATAACATTAATGTGAGCCACTACTTCATGCCATGACATTTTACTGTTGTGTCACGTTTTGTAACTAGAGTCTCCTGGAGGGAGAGCATGAGTTTGTGTATAGATCTATATGAGATTGACCATCCTACACTTTGCTGCTAGCTACAGTGGGACCTGCAGCTCTACGGGTGACAAATGTCATACCATTTCGATGTCTTTGGAACATCGTGTTTTATACTAGTCAATTAAGCATGGTTATAACCTCATCAAATTTTACCTTAATTAAACAAATTAGTTTTAAGGTAGTTAGCACTTCAGTAGTTACTACATATAATACTACTATACATCTTTATTTTCCCTTTACATTCATATAGTGATCTTCTCACATAAAGGGTAATGGAAACTATTATTTGGTAATGATAGTCATACTTGGGAAAAACACTCACTTTTACAAAAGAATAAACATGAAGAACAGTTGAGTCTTGGTAGAAGACTACTTTCCATTTTAGTAGAAAATATAAGATTTTCTAGGAAGTATACAAACATTTACATCAAAACACTTTCAAACACTTTTATCAAACTAATACAAACACTTGACACTAAAATACTTATGAACTCACCAACTTAAATGCTGATCTACTCTTTCAAAATAACTTGTATTCTCAGGTCACCAGTAGAGAGGTACACTGGACCAGGTTTTGAGAAGACGAAGTGTGTTCAAGACTCATCTTTTATTTTGATATATATATATATATATATATATATATATATATATATATATATATATATATATATATATTTGGTGTCTTACAAATACATTCAGAACACACATGTATAACTTATACTATTAATGCAATGGATGATGTTGTTGCTTGTTTTACTATTATGCATTGTTATGATATTGAACATGACGTCCTCCACCCCCGAATGTTTCCGTTGTTCTCAGTTTGGGGGTGTGACAACTCCTGACTTCGGATGGACGCTCCTGACTCCAGACGAACGCTCCTGACATCCGGACACTCCTGACTCCGGACGGACGCTTCTGACTCCTGACACTCCTGACTCCGGACGAACGCTCCTGACATCCGTACACTCCTGACTTCGGACAGATGCTCCTGACTCCGGACACTCCTGACTTCGGATTGTGCTGATTCGACTCCAAAACTTGAAGGCCAACTTCGGAACTCGTCTTTTTTGCTCCGAAAATGACTTCTTGACACCGAAACCCTCACAGACTCGGCCCCATTCCGAATTTTTGACCATTTCAGACCTTTTAGAAAATTTAGGAGTATTTGACGTCGGGAACACCCTCAAACTCGTATTTCACATGACTAAAACCCTCTAAACTCCTATATTTGACCAACCTTAAAGAGTTAGAACACATTTTTATGAATAATGTCTAAGACACATAATTTTATTCATAAGGTAATCACCCATTTTATGTTACTATTCACACATTACCTAGTCAAATCGTTCTCCCTTTTCAACTCAACCTAACACTCCATCAGAATTTCCTTAACCAAATCCACCTAAGAGATCTTATTCCTCACCTTCAAAGACTTATTTGCCTCCACCAAAAACACACTTTTCTATCTCTCCCTCTTTCTCAGTCACGATCTTCTTGACAAAAGTATTCAGGAGATTTCCTCCATTCTAGGTAAGTTCCTTCATTCAACTCCTAAATACTCTACATCTCTTCACACGAATCATGAATCATTCACCCAAATATTCACATATTTGTTCTTAGGATCTTCAAATCTTCATGCATCTTTCAAGTGTCTTGACTTGAAACTCTTCTTCTTCAACTTACCACCTCAAGGAATCACTCAAGGTGAGTTCATGGCCCTATCTTTTCATGTTTTTCTTCAAGTTTTAAGGGGGAGAATACACGTTACAACACTAAAATACATTCTAACTCAACCAACAACTTTCAACAGAAAACTTATGGGCTATTCACGAACTGTTTTAACCATCTTATATTTAATATTTTTCAAAACTATTTAATATGCAAATAGTTCAGGTTTATACCTTTCTAATGAATACTTGCACATGTTCATACGATTTTTTTACAATTTATGACAATTTTTACAAAACTACCTATCATTTCAGAAATGAATTCGGACCAGCCTGTGAATACATACATTTTCACACTAGTTAGAGACCACTAAAATTCATAATAAAAATTACGAACAAACTAGACACATTTCCTGAACTCTCAGTGTTCACGGATTCAGTTTTCGACTTACAATGTTTTTTCTAATAACATTTACAGAAAGTTAAAACTAGTTAAAACAGTTTACAAGTTTATTAACACTTTGTAACATGGTGAGCAAAGTGTATACCAATAAATTACTATGTTTTGAATGTATTTCTTGTTAGCTTAATTTCATGAAACAAAAATAGTCATTCATCATAAGGTTTTCGTTCATTACAAACATATATGATAAACTATAATAGTATAGTTTATGGTACATTAACACTACGAGCATACTAAGAAAGATTCCATTTACACTACAAAAAGGGTTTTCATTAACACTACACGTAAACTCGTTTAATCAAATTTGTGAGACATTAATTCATTGTATTCTTTAGAGTACTGGTTAAAGTCCTGTATTATAACCACAATCTCCTGTAGGGAGAGCGTGATACTTCTATATAGATCTATATTGGGATTGACAATCCCGCACCTTAGCTGCTTGCAACAGCTAGACGGGTAGGTCTGGGGTGACAAATGTCAAAACATTCTGACACCTGAAGTATGTCGGAATAGGCTTACTATGTCAACTGTACGGTTATAATAACTCACATAGGGAAACAACGACACATATAGTTTACGGGGATTCTAATGGGTTTTATTTATTTAAAACTGCATATACTATCATAAGTATGGTAAATACTTGTACATTTTGGTCTTTGAGTCTGAAGACTACAACTCTTTTAATAGGAAAATATCGGATTTTTATTGAACATACACTACATTTACAAAAAAAGGTTTTCAACTCTATATACAAAAGCTTATGCACTCACCAAATTAATTGTTGACACTGTTTCAAAATTACTTGTATTCTCAGGAAATCAATAAAAACAGGTAACTACCAGCTTTTGAGGATGAAACGCCACGACGTCATACATACTCTTTTATCATTATATTGTAATCGATTTTGAAACATGTAACTCATGAAACCATGTAACTTTCTCGATTACAGTTATGATGGTTGTATTAATTTTGATCACTATTATACTCATGTTATGATACTATACATGAAGTCCTCCACCCCCAGACGTTTCCGCCATCCTTGGTTTGGGGGTGTGACAGTGTTTGGGTAGGGAGATTTTAGGATGGATTGGAAATCCAGTGATCATGAGGTTATCAAAATGTAGATGAATCCAAGTGAGAGATGGTCACCTGGGACCGATGGGGGTAGTTCCAAGTGCGAGCCATTTTAGAATTTGTGCCCATGTCATAGATTTGGATCGGTATATCTGGAAGGAGTGCTAGGGTTCCTTGAGGCCGGGAAGAATCCAAGATAGGCCATGTTGTGAGAATAGGGAAAGCTACCATTGGGTCAGCAAGGCTTTAACTGGCTAATCAGGTGGTGCGAATAAGATATGGTTTGATTAATGATTAACTGGGAAGGCCAGTAAGCATAGTATCATCCTAAGTCAACTAGAGAGCCAGTTCTTTTTGCGAGAGGGTTCAGGGTTAAGAAAGGAATAGGGTTCTTTGGTCAATGTTGAGCATCCAATCAAATGATGCAGATTCATGGCTAGGTTCTGGTCGAGGGTTGTGTTAGGATCTCTCTTCCTGTTCTTATCTGATGAAGGCTTTAGGAGTCTGAAACACGACCCGAACACCTGATAGAGTTTGGTAGGACGAGGTTTTGACTCTCAGTTTTTTCGGTTAGTATGCGGTTGTGGAAGTGATGTAAGACTACAGAGTAGCCATAACATTCACCAGGATAGTGTGTGGTTGTGGAAGTGATTTAAGACTATAGAGCAGTCGTAGCATTCACCAAGTTAGTGTATGGCTGTGGAGGTGATTAAAGACTACAGATCATACGTAGCATTCACCAGGTTAGTGTGCGATGGTGGGAGTGACGTAAGACTATGGAGCAGCCGTAACATTTACTAGGATAGGATGCGGTTGTGGAAGTGTTGTAAGACTGCAGAGCAGTCGTAGCCTTCACTAGGCGGGGATGCGGTTGTAACAGTGATGGAAATCTATGAATTGGCCCATGACATTCTCTAGGATGATTTAAACCATCGTAGATTTGGGTGAAGGGTTGTGAGTGGGCCTCATCATTTGTAATAATTAGGGAAATCATAGGCTGGGTTGGGCCAAATGTATTGTGAGAACTCGGTTCGGATTGTAGCCATCACATGGATAAAGAGGACTTGGTGATCGTTTGTGCATTGGTTGGTTGAACTTGTCCTTCATCGGGAGAGTGTCACTAATGGAGTCGGGTTGGCGGATAGATCAACACCTCCCATACCTGTTCAGTTTTGAGTCTAAGGCTGATATTGTTTTTGATCAGGATTTTTTGGTACCGGTAACTGGTTGGGGCGTATATGTTTTGGGTATCTGTAAATTTGTTCAGGATCGAAAGGATGTCTTTTAGTTCATATTTCAAAGACAGGTCCTATTGATTGTGTTTTGGAACGGTTCTGTCTATGTGGAGGTCATGTAAAGTTTGGGGTTTTAGAATTATAGCAGTGAACTGCAGGTTTTTCCATGTTATTAAGTTAGTGGATCGGTAATTTGTTCTCCATTAGGGCGTATGTGTCCTGTTAATCTTTGATTCAATGGTAGCATAGGAAGGTCACTTTGTATATGAGTCAACCTTTTCGTCGAAGCGGGGTTTGAGGGAAATTGGTCAGAACGTCTGATTGACTAGAAGGTAGTAAGGCGTGATTTCGAGGACAAAATCTAATTTAAGGGGGGAGAGTTGTAATACCATGTTTCGAATCGTTCATAATTCGGGGCCATGACTAGAAGATAAGTTATCATAAGGCTTTGGGCCTTGGGGACAGAGAGGTTTAGATCCAATTGGTTGTGGATGATGTAGGTTGGAGGTACCGAGTGTTCGTTTTGTGCTTTGGAGCCTAAGGGTATAAAAGCAAAGTGATGGTCTGCGCCTTTCATGAATTTTGGATTTAACTTTGTAAGGTTTTAAGGAAAAGTAGATTTGATAGGATTGTAGAGCTTCTAATTACCTTTTCGTGGATATAAGGATCATCGAAATCGGAGTTCGAACGAAGAAGTTATGGCGTTCGAAAGTTAGGAGGTTTTGGGGCTAAGCAGAGTATGCTGGGCGTATAGGGAGTATGTCGGGTGTTATAGGCTGGGATGATCACGAATTCTCCATGGAGTACATTGGGCGTACCTGGACTACACAGGGCATACTCCAATCAGATTCAAACCCTGTTTTAGGGTCTTGGACCCTATTTAAAGGCCTTAACTCATTTTCAAACCCTCTTATCTTCAACCTCCATCCAATTTAACCCTAAGTTTGAATCCCTAGCCTCTTTTGTGTGAATTTCAAGCCTTGGCGTGATTTTTGGTGTGCTTTGGAGAAGAAGAGATCTTGTAAGAAACATTACTTGGCTTGAAGCTTGTGGATCCAAGCTCTCATCATCTTCATCAACTTCCAGGAGGTATAAAGTTTCGAATGAATCTATGTGTTAGATGTAGTCTAGGGCTTATTTTGGGTTTATGATGGTCTCTTGAGTCATCCTTGTGAGTATGAGCTACTCTAGGAGCTTAGAATATTAGATATTAGCATTTTCGAGGTTGTTGGTGCATAAAAAATGTCATCTTGATGGGTTTTTATGAATCATGCTTAAGTTGGTGTTCATATTATGCATTTAGATAGATAAAAATGGGTTTTAGGTCCAATTAAGACATGCAAAGGAGTAAAGTTGGCAACTTTTTGGATCAAGACCTTATTTAAAGGTTAGATATGAGTTTGGGCGTTTTGGTCTTAAGCATTAAGTGCTTAATGAGAGATTTTGGCTATCTGGTGAATATGATGGGCGTACGTATGCGTACGCTCAACATAATGCATGGGTTCCCGTTTAGCCGTTGTGACGGGTTGTACATTGTATGCCATTGGGCCGTACACGGGGCGTACGAGTTTGTTATGTAGGGCGTACTCGTGATACCCTCTTTTTGGGCCTTTTCGGCCTTAGGCCTTTTGGGGATTAGGCCATGAGTTGGTGGGTCAAATATGGGAAGGGTAAAATGGTCTTTTACCTATTGGAAGGATAAAATATGGATTGGACCTTGGATTTTGGGAAATTACCTTAATTATTGATTAGGGATAACTTGGATGTGTTCAGTGTGAGGATCCCGGTAGCAGCAGCGCGCGTGTTTTAGTTATCTTGGATTGAGGTGAATCTTCTCCCTATGCTTTTGAGTCGAAGGCACTAATGTCGACTCACTAAATTGTGTATGTAGGATGCTAGTTGTCTTTGTGACTCTTGCATGTTTGTATAAGCCTGTGTGGTAGTATATATATATGCAGACCAGTTGGGTCTTATTTGTTGTTACTATGATATGTGTTACTGTGTATTGAGACTTCAGGTAGTCTCAAGGGTTGCTGATAACCCACTGAGACTTCGGGTAGTCTCCAGGGTTATTGATAACCAACAGAGCGTGCTGCTTGCTCAGTGAGACTTCATCCATAACTGTTTTTTTTATGTTGAGTTGTATGTGGTATTTTGGGAAACTCACTAAGCTTTGTGCTTATGATTTATGGATTAAACGTTTCAGGTTTTCTTATTTTAAAAGAGGGGCACGACTTGATTGCATCACATCAACAGGAGACTTGTGCACATGATAACTTTTGACGATACTCTGATAAATGTTTCAAGCTTAAATGGTCTGATTTAAGATTTTGTAGTTGTGTTTTGAATAAACACTTAACTTTTTAAATGAAAATTTTGGATTGAAATTTGAGGTGTTACAAGAACTATGCAAATTAATCCTCTTTTGCTTGGGCAAATTCGTATGTAACCCTAGGTGATTGTAGATGAGCGTTAAAGTGTAATAACTCATATACATAATTCACATGATCTAATAAATAAATAGGAAACAACATAATTGTTGAGGTTTTAGATGATGGAAAATAGACCTAGATAAGAAGGCATTTTAGGCACATGTTTTTCCTTCTCTTCAAATCAAAGGCTAGATCTTTGTCTAGCCCTTTCTTCCTCAAAAAAATTTCAAAATAGGTACTTGATTCAAAGGGTTGCACACTTTCAGATAAAAACTGGTGGGTTTACGAAAAAAATTAAAGACCAAATTTAATATTTCAGGAAACCATAAAAACTATTTATGAAGATTTGTCTATATTTTACTTTACTTTTCTACGATTAAAGAAAAATGTATGTAGTTATAAAAAATTATCTGTTTAATTTAATTTAAATCATATTATTTTATATAAATTTTTATATATATGATTGAAATAATGAGTGACTATGAAAAAGTTATATGAAAAGCTCTTATAGTGAATGTTTGTAAACTTAAAAAAAAACAAAAAAAGAAAACAAAACTTGGATGCTCTATTTCTGTAAAGGTGCATGCTCATCTTTGATGGGTCCATGAAGTACCATCACGAAAGCTGGCATCCATTTGAAATATACCAAGTTTTTGTGTTCATCAGAGGTCAGTCCGTCTAAATATATTTTGGGCCTAAAAAAAGCCTTTAAAGAAATAATGATAGTCAAATAATATATAAAAATCTACTAATCTAAAAGACAAATAATTATAGAATTTTTAGATATGAAATCATTAGTAATATATCAAGATAAAAAAACATTGTATATTGTTTGTATTGTGTGTCTTCTATTTGGTTGGTCGAGAATTCAAATCCCAAAAAAACTGATTTCTTTATGGTCTAAAGAAAATAATATCAAGATCATTCTTGCCTAATATATATTAATTCATGCATAAAGTAGCCAAGAAATTCAACATTTCTTGTGACGTCCATGAGTTTAATGAGTTTAAGTAAATTTAAAATAACTTCAACTTTAAAAAACTTTTCTAGGCAGATATTATAGTGACAATGATGGTTAATAAGATTTCTATATGCAATGAAAATTTAACAGTTAAGACTTAGAAATTAAGACAACATATACTCAACCAATCTATTATATCATTGTTTAATTGCTTCATATGCTATCATTTTACAATTCGTTGATTTGATTTCCACCATTTTAATTGCTTCATATGCTGTCATTATACGTATGATATGCTTCTTCCACAAATTTGGACCTTTGAATGTAGCTCATTCTCGCATATATATATATATATATATATATATATATATATATAATATATATATATATATATATTAATATATATATATATATATATATATATATATATATATATATATATATATATATATATATATATATATATATATATATATATATATATATATATATATATATTCTTAAAAGGAATCTAGTAACTCTATGTTAATATTAGTACGTAGCCTATATCGCCCCGTTGTCTATGATTTTGGTCTGAAATCAGCTCCCAAATCAGCATCTAAGTAGCTGACGCTGCTACATCTGATCATTTTGCTGCTTAAAATGTGAAGTAAAGCTGACGACAATTGACATGTTGGGCAACAGTAGGACATAGTTTGTTTGAAGTTATATATATATTCTTGTATTTTAATGGTTTTTGTTAAATATATATTCAGGTTAAATGCAGGTATAGTCATAAAGTGGGTTTCATGAATCATGTGGATCATATTAACATATATATTCTATACATCTGAGGAAATCTGTGTATGTTTTTAATTTGTAGATCTTGCAGATCATAGAGGTGGTCGAAGGTGTAGTTACTACGGTTCTGAACAGCTGCAGAAGGCTGCTGCTGATCAGTGAATATTTAATACAGTCATGCTACGCTCATTGTTGGCCCAAATTTCAAATAGAACCATCTGATGGATCCATGATGAACGTAGTTAATTTTTAGAAAAAAAAATAGCCCACTATATAAAAACGAGTATATTAATATACAAATATAAAATTATATTCAAGGCCTACAAATTGTTTTGATAAAAAAAGTCGGAGATGCTAGTTCTTACATGAATATTATTAAAGATATGATCTTGGATGAGTCTATTAGTATATACAAGTATAATAAAAATTAGAAACCATTTGTAGAAAAAGTTGGCATCTTAATTATAGGAAAGATGAGTTTATTATTTTACAAATGTAAGATTTAAACTCAAGACCTTTGTACTATTCTACTAAAAAGTTCTTGAGTAATAGGATTTCGTTTAGGCATGATCTTCAATGAGCTTATTTATATACAAGTGTAGGATTTAAGCTGCTGGATATCTGTAGATTTTGTTATAATAAAACTAAAAAATCTTCGCTAAAGAAATGATCGCTGATGATTTTTTTTTAATACACAAGTGTAAGATTCAAATCCAAAACATTTAGATTGTTCTATTAAAAAAAGCTAAATATAGTATCTTACTAGGATCCCGTTAAGGAAAATGATCTCAAATCTTTTTATTAGTATATATACAAGTTGTAAGATTCAAATTAAGGTAATTAAAATAATATATTGAATTTTATGAGTTTAATTGTTTACCACATCATTGTTTTATTTTTTATATGGATTTATTATTTTCTTTAAAAAAAAGTTCAAAGTGAACATTTTTTTTTATAAAAAAATCATTTATTACAAAAACCTAATTTATGACATTTATTTAAGTATTAACAAGATGAAGAATTTAGTGGTTATTAAACTTGAATCTCTATGTGAAATCCCACCACCACATATTGTTGAATTTTGCAACCGGCATCCACCTTTTCAATCCCACTCTTCCATTATTCGTATTTTCAATTTGATACGACACATTATTTTTATAGGGTCTAACTAATTAAAACAGTAAACACATTAATTTATTATAAAATAAGCGAGATTACACGATACAACATAAAAATTAAATAGGTAATTAAAAGGTTAAGATCAAACATTTTCAATCCATTTAATATTTTAATCCAATACATGACATGACACGTTTTCCAAGTCTAATCAGACATTATCTGCAATGATTTTATTAACATACAAGTGTATAATTAATAATTCAAACAAAAGGCTTTAGATTGATTTTATAAAAAAAAAAAACTAAAATTAACTATCTTATGAAGCTTTCATGAAACACATGATCTCGTATGTATATGGTTGTTTATTACCCTATGGATATAACTTTTTCCTTGCATGGTCAAAGGTAACATGCTCGAGCTAGCCCTGTTTGTAAGGATCATTTGTTCCGATTACCAAATTAATAAATCATCATAAAAAAAAGAAGCAATCTTATATATTGCTCGAAAGCTCAACATTAATTACATTTTATTAATTAAATAAAAAATTAAATTAAAACAATAATTATGCAAAATATAAAGAATATAACACGTATAATATAAACCTAGAACTCTCGCCTATATCAATACTCATCAAACATATACTCATTTATATATATATATATAACACCTACAAATTAATACACAACTCAAGGTCTTGCAACCTTTGAACATCCAAGCGATTGAAACAACGGTTGGTTGTTAACATATCTGCTAGGAGCCGATGAATGCCTACGCCCCTTTGGCATACAACCACTAATTTCTTTCCCATGAAAAATCGGTCGTTTCTGTGTCACAAAATCTTGATCTTTTGGCTCTAACGACATCGTTTTGATGGCAACAGAAGCGACATTAACATCAACATTAACATTAACCTGTCCATGTCCATGTCCACGACCTGCACTTGCTACGAGCTGGGGTGATGAAATAAAAAGGTAGATGGAAATTATGTGAAAGATAGCAATGGTAGTAGTTGTAGTTGTAATACTTGACATTTTTGTGTATTGTGTTAGGTTTTGGTTGAAATGTGGTTTTTATAGGTGGGGTTTGAGGGAAAGAAATGGTGAAAACAAGGGGAGACTCGTGAGTCTCTGAGGCAGATAGAGATTGTACAGCTCAGTGTCAGAGTACAAGTTCATAAAGCGTAATTGATGAGTTGTCTACTTGTCTTGATTTCCTTTTTTGCCCGTGAGTTCCAGTCATGCAAAATTTAAAGTCAAACTCCACTATCTCACGTCACCATTTGTTCTCAAGACGTCACTATTTTTTTTCACAATTAAAAGAAAATAAATAGTAATTTTAATGAATAAGTAAAAATTAAATCATATTTAGTTTTTTTGAAAAAATAAAATAAAAAATGTATATTGTTAGGTAATTTTTGTGAATAAGTTCAAACTAAATAATATTCAATCCTTTAAAGAATGCTTAAAATAATTGTTAGTTTATAACTTTTTGATAATTTTAGGAAGTATATTAAATACATTTGCAACAACATTCATATTATATCGAAAATGTGTATTATTTGGTAATTTCATTGAATAAGTCAAAAGTAAATAAGTAAACTACACGAATAGTCCTTATAGTTTGGGGTAATTGGCACGTAAATTACCTTAAACTATAGAAACCATTCATGTAATTTACTCAAAGTAAGTCATATTCAACCCCTTTAAAAATCGAAAATATATATTATTTGGTATATTAGTACCGAATAAGTCAAAATTAATCATATTCAGCTAAAGTTCAAAATAATTATTAGATTATAATTTTTTAATCATTTTAGGAAGCATATTAAATATATTTTCAAAAACATGCATATAATATCATAAGTGTGTATTCTTTGGTAATTTTAATGACCAAGTCACAATTAAATCATATCCAATCCTTAAGAAAAATGTGTATTATTTGATAACTTTAGTGAATAAGTCAAAATCAAATCATATTCATCCTCCTTAAACCTTAAAGAATGCTCAAAATAATTCCTAGTTTATTACTTTTTAATCATGTAAGAAGTATATTAAATATATTTGCAGCAACATGCATATTATATAGAAAGTAATATAGAAAGTGCGTGTATTTTTTGGTATTTTTTGGAAATAAGTCAAAATTAAATCACATTCAACCCCTTAAAGAAAATCAGTGTGTATTATTTGGTGTTTTTAGTGAATAGGTCAAAATTAAATCATATTCAACCCCTTAAAAAATTAAAATTGCTTAAAATAATTTCTAGTTTATACGTAATAACTTTTTAATCATTAAAATATATTTTCAACAACATACATAGTATATCAAATACGATAATCATAATTCTTAAATAGTTCCTAAATTTACAAATTTAATATTACTTAGACCATCTCTCAAAGTTAACATTTTTTTATAAACAAAATGACACAAAAAATGGTGTAGTTGATGTTTTATTTTGAGTCGTATATCATAGGGATAATGACTTAAAAAAGGTAATATATTATTCGATTTGTATACATTTGGTCATTGAATTTTTTTCGTCCATATTTACCACTTTCAACTTGTTAAATTGTATACATTCAGTCCTTATGACCGGCTACTCCAAGTTAACCGATAAAAATGACTTAACAGGGTAATATATTTCTCACTTTGTAAATATTTAATCCTTATTTTTTTTTATTATTTTTTTTAAATAAGTCAATTTTGTTTGTTGTACGCATTTAGTACTTATGAATGATTTTTTTAAGTTTTTCTCATGACATCTTACGTGAGACAATCATTAATGAGGTGTTTGAAGCTTTTTATGTTTATGTCCATCGTGATCTCGACTACTTGGTTGTTTAGGTCATATGTGTTGAATGTCATAACTTCTTTATATGATCTTGGATTTTAGCGATCTTTATATTAATGCGTTCGTATTTTAGTCTACTACGACTTTCGTTTAGATTACTTCTGTTAAAAAGTAATATTTACTTACGATCTTTATATCCATACGTTTTTATGAATGCAAGTATGAATGTTTTTTTTAATAAAATCGTAGTAAAACTACGATTTTATTAAAAAAAACATTCATACTTGCATTTATAAAAACGTATGGATATAAAGATCGTAAGTAAATATTACTTTTAACGGGAGTAATCTTTACGAAAGTTGTGGTACACTCAAAAACCGAACATGTGGATATAAAGATCGTTATAATCTGATATCATATGAAGAAGTTACGACGTTTAGAACAAAAGACATAAGTCAAACAACAAGACTTGCGCAACCAAGTAGTTGAGATTGTGATTGACATAAATATTAATAGACCCAAACACCTCATCAATGATTGCCCCACGTAAGATGTCGTGAGAAAACCTAAAAAATCCTTTATAAGTACTGAATGGGTGCAAAAACAAAAAAAAAACTTATTTTGAAACAAAAAAATATGAAGGACTAAATGTATACAAAAGTATTAAGGATTAAACATGTACAAAAATATTAAGGACTAAATGTATACAAAATGAGAAATATATTAACCTATTAAGTCATTTTTTCCGACTAACCTGGAGTAACCGGTCATAAGAACTGAATGTGTACAGTTTAACAAGTTAAAGGGTTAAATGTAGACAAAAAAACCCAGTGACCAAATGTGTTCAAACTGAAAAATATATTACCCTTTTAAGTCATTATCCCTATATCATACTAGTTTATAACTCGTACGAACCACGGTTATAAAATTAATTAAAACTTCATAGAAAAAACTTAGAATTATTAATCAGTTATTTTAAATAAATAGTTGTAATAAATTATTAAGAGATACTTTTTTAGTTATATAAAATTATAATCGTTGATTTAAATAAATATATGAAATTATATTATCTTATAATTTGTACTAATTTAATTTTAATTTTAATTTTAATGTTATTGCAGAATTTAAAGTTTGAAATTTGAAATGAAGAATCAATAATTTGACAAGTGACGTGATATTAATTAGAATGCCTAATAGGTTTATATATGACAAAAAAAGAATAAACTATTTTTTTACTAGAATAGAGAGATTTTACGATATTATTTGTACCAAAAATTATATTGTCTAGTATGTATATATTTTTTAAATTTTCTTTTAATTAATTTGTGAAAAACAATCATGAACTTATTATGTATTTTATGTATATGTTTACAATATTTTTATCATTTTTATCGTAAAACCTTAGAGAATATATTATTATTGAATTATAACCAAATAAATATTACATTTATAATATACATAAACACATTAAATCTGCTAGAAATGAATTAACTTAATAATACTACTTTTAAAAATACTTAACAATATTTAATAGATTAATAATAAATAAAAATAAAACTTGGAAGATTAAAAGTAAGACATGAAACTTTGATATGCTTTTGATGTAAATAAATATTATGACACCAAATTTATTGTTATATTGTTCTTTCGGTTTAAAGAATATAATAATAAATAAAAATAAAACTTGAAAGATTAAAAGTAACAAGAAATTTTAATAGGCATTGATATAAATGAATACTATAACAACAAATTTAATAAAATATTATAATATAAACTTTAACACTTAATAATGAGATTTGATGTTAGGGTTAGAAATGTATTATAGTTACAAACATTAAAGCAGTTTTTATTTTCATACATAAATTTGGAATTCTTCCCAATATATGTTAAATGTATATTTTATATGCGATATATAATAAAAACCAAATGCTTTATGAATAATACCGGTATTCGGGTTTACTTTTTCATATTTGTAGGTAACTAGAACTACAACTTTTCACCTGAATGTTTTTTTGTTTCAATTTCGCTCTAGCTTATTTCTTCTTCTTTCATCATACCTTTTATTTGTTACGCAAAAGACCACCGCTTCTATCATTGATAACGGTGGCTCTCTCTTACTTTGTTCGTATCTCTCGCTTGCCCTAATTGCTTACTGTGGAAGCGTCCCCACATCTGGTCACTCACTGTTGAACCTGACTCTTTCACTTTCGATATCCTACATGATAATAGAGTCATTTTTTTTATTGAAAGAAAGAAAAGATACAAAGGTTCTAGATGAAAAGCATTAAGGCTACAAAGAAGAAAGAGGAGAATAAATACTAGCTAAGACCAAACCCTAATAGACTAAAGCTTAAGGGGTCCATAAACATGTAGGCTAACATCCCCCCCCCCCCCCCCAACTCACAATGCCACAACAATAAGCATTAAGAGTTTGTCACACAAGAAACGAAACCGAGATGCCGATAGAGCCATCGTAAAAATTTCCACAAGCTACAAGGTTGATGAAACAAATGGAAACAAGATGGTTCTGAGCTGTAAGTGATGACGAGTGAAGTGACAATCAATCTCAGTGGGCTTCATTTGCTCATGGAAAACAAAATTCTACTCAATTTGTATCGCACTTTTGTTATCACAATGTAGGGGAGTAGGTGAAGAAATATGAACCCCCATATCCACAAGAAGTCACCATAACAAGATAATCTCACATGTACTCATAGCTATAGCATGATACTCAACCTCCGTGGAAGATCTAGAGACTGTTGGGTTTTGATATGAAATATAAGTTTGTTTTCACAAAAATTGGCAACGGAAGACTTTAAAATAACAAGTTTATTTTTAGTTCATAACAAAATCAAACCATCATGGATCCATTTATAGAGGTTAGAATGAAATAAAAACAACCATAGGATGTTTTAGAGATAACCTTTGAAGCATTTGAACTCACTTGGTTTTGGGGTATTGATGAAGATAGCAAAAATCAAAGAGTATGATTTCACTATAAGTTTCCACCATCAAGATTAAGGCACTTGGAATGCTAGTTCCTTCTTGTATTCTTGAGTGTCTTAACCCTTTAAGTGCTTAACTCAAATAAGCACTAAAGGAGACAACTTAATAATGCTTCTAAACCACCAAACGTCAAAAGAAGTGAGCTTCTTCATGCTCACGGTTTTAGAGAGAAAGAAGGGAAGAAGAGAGTGTTTTTTTCTTATAGCAAAATGCAAGCCTCATGCATCTCTTATATAGTCCATGAAAGGTAAGGCCTAACCATTAAAATAATCTAAAGTAATGTTAGCCTTTAGAAGGATGAGAGACAAATCATGGAGGTTAAAAAACAACCCCCATATTTTAATATTTTTGGCCATACCTCTTGAAAAAAGGAGAATTATTTATTTTTTATAAACTCCAAGTTGATAAAATGTAAATTTTGTCTTTAGCTAAAAGACAAAAGAATCAAACTAGTCCAAAATATTGTGCATGACTTATTAATTCATACCATATGAAATAATAACTAGTTATACTATCTAACAATTATTATTTTCATAAAAAATAATTATTCCCTAATTAAAATACAAGAATCGATATTATTTATTAATAATGACATTAATAATAAATATACAAAATGTGCCAACTTGATAAAGGTGTGACCCTATAGGATCATATATTACTAGCAATATCACTCCATAATGATTATTGAGCATATAGATTCAAGAATCTCCCACCTGCACAAGATTTATTATAGATTGACATAGACAGTAGCTGATGTCTAGCAACGAGCTACAGCCCCTAACAACATATGAAGGGTGTCATTTCATCAACAACCAATTCTAGGAGCTCTAAAGGTGTGGTATCAGTTATTCCTTTTGTCTCAGACATCATGTTGAACATGAGATATGAATCGTCATCAATCTCATTTATTGTTCAACTTTAACTAAGGCCTTAGATGTCTAGCTCTCAACGAATAAGAGGGAAAAATCTCATCTCGACTACATACGCCCATCAATGCAGTTCATGACCCAACGATGTGATGGGTTTTAGCCAAAAGAACATCCTATATGCTCATGCAAACCCTAATGCTTGGATCTAGGTTTCTCTAATGTACATGCAATTCATCCAAGACTTTAAACCCTAGATCTAGCATACAATTAATCATATTAACATGTGAAAGGGTTTTTAGATCTTACCTTGATTGTTATGTAGCAATAACAATCTCAAATCCTCCTTGTAATGACTTTAGAAAGCTTAAAGTCACAATTTTCACTCCTCTAATGGTTCACAAACACCAAGAGCAAGAGGATGAAGAATAAGGAGAGAGGAGGCTGCCCAAAACGTGTAGAAACCCTAATGGAGCTCTTCACCACGTTTTTGGGGCATAAGGGTACTATATATACATGTAGGCTATTAGGGTTTTCAACTAGGAAACCCTAATTTGACTGCTTAAGCCCTAAGCAACCCATGGACCCTTTTAGAATATCCCTTGGACGATTTCTAATGGGTTTCCCATATAATTCGTCCAACCTATTATTCCAAGGTGATCCATAGCCCAAATGCAATTATCTTATAATTACAGTTCCAGTCCCTTAAGTTTAATTAATCTCTTTTAGCCACAAAATTAATTATCAATTAATTCTTGACTAATATTAATTAAACAATATGATTTCTCCTTTAATATATTATTCTCATAATATATTAATAAATCATAATTAATCATTTCTCTCCATAATTCATCCTATCAAGTTGCTTTGGTGAAGGCAACCCAAAAGGACCATGCACCATCGGGTCAAGTACATACCAAAATAGTTATGGACTTAGACACTAATCCAACAGTCTCCCACTTGGATAAGTCTAATAACTATTCTGCGTATGACTTCAGATCCTGATCTGCAATCATAGCTTTCAAAAGCCGCTGTCAACTCTGATCTTATCAGATACGCGTCCTTTAGATAAGTGATCATATATTCCTCCATTCTAGATGTCGTATAGACCGAGATATGGATTTAAATCATTTTCTCATCTATGTGTTATTTCCCGATTTCCGATTTATGACGACTGACAACAGACTACATTTGAACACATCAAATTAGTCTCGGTTTGGCCAAGCACTTAGGTTCCATCACTAAATCATCGAGGGGACCACAAATATCGCTTTCATCCTACTCTGGATAAAAGGAACGGATAAACTTTGATTCAATGCTTGCTTGCACTCACTCACCGAATCACACACAACAATATGTTTTATGACACCAAGTTACTGGTGCATTTACATATTATCAATGTGTAACCGACTCGCAAGATACAACTCACACATCTCGGTTTCAAGAATATAAGATATTATCGTCTCAGCAATCACTCGTGATAAAATCCATGAAGTGGTCAAAGTGAGTGTGGGTATAATCCAATGCTCAAATCATATTCATAAGCACTCATGAATGTTGCAGCAAACATTTGCTTATGTCTAATACACTTTAGACAATCCACACACCAATTCACGACAGTCTTCATTCATACTTACTTCCAACTTATGAACGATTGTGGTCCGTTCGAATAATTTGATTGTTCTGAACCAATTTAATTATTCAGGAAGTCAAACATGCAAAGTGAAACACAAAAATAATACTAATCCCATATGGCCCCAAACTCTGGGTATAAATAAAACATTTTATTTAATCACCATATTGATTACTCATTATTTGTTGTTTCGGGTAATCAACTTCTTACTTGAATTATAACTACATTTGTCCTATGCTCTCAGCATGCACAAAATGTTCATCTACGGTCCTTGCTTTGTGAAATAGATCAAATGAACACATTTCTAATCATACTCATTTCACAACTCCCAATCTTATCTTAAGTATAAGGATATCAAATTCTTGCCACTTATAGAATATGCTAGATTCTAACATTTTATGCAATGATCCTTTCGTAAAGTCATAGCTCAAAATCATCAAGACTTGGCCAATCTCTATCAGAAGCAATTCTATAGATATGATGTCTCTCACTCAAAGTACATTCCTTTGAACATCCTTCTTGCATAAAAGTTTCTGATATAGACATAGATTCTCAATATCTAATTCCCAATATGGAAACATTTCCATATTTTGCCATACGACAACTTATTCTTAATAGAATCTTATCTATTCATAATAATGTCTATATGGTCCATCCAATACCATACTTCCAACTACTCACAAGCGACCAATCCTCAGCGAGCTTTGGATCGTCCTTTGATAGTTGTTTAATTATTTCTGTCAAAACCGATTCTTGTCCTTTTTCCCTCAAAATGCGCTAGACACTTGGAAAATTTTAGAATGGTAAAATATTATAGCATTTGCAATCGATCCTATACCCGAAGTGCATAATGTCTTACATAAAGATCTGATACTTTATCAATCTTCTACCATAATATTTTATGTGCCACGTTCTCACAATTCGAACTATGAAGAGGGATGCCATAATCATAATCGAAATTTGAGAACAAACTATGTATCCTTGACTAAATTTATTAACATTCCACAACATAAGCCTTTATATTTGAAATGAAGCATAATATTCTCTCCCTTAATTATAGCAAAACAACTATTCAACCCTTACGACTTTGCAAAGTATAACTCTTGTTTTCTATAATTAATATTGCTAACTTGCAATACTTTTCTTAATAATCATACAAGCACAACTTTTATGCTTCCACTATCATGATGATTATTATCATATAAGCATAACACCTATGCCCCCACTAGCTTTGACATGATAATCCTTTATCTAAGCTTCTTAAACTTATACACCTTTGCCTTAGATTGTTCATATGTGTGTCTAAACAATCCAGACTAATTGCCAAATGTCACAATTCGAATTATGGAAAGGGATACCGTAACCATAATAAAATTCGAGAATACAATTTTCACAATCACTATCTTCTTAAAATCTCTCTTGGTGAAAGCATTTCCTCACAATCATCTTCATGAAGGAGGGAATCTTATGACACTTAGATTTTAATGGTATATGTGTTCCTATCCATGCGAATTTGTACAAAACCAAAGTTTGCGACAAATCCAAACTCTTATGGACCGAACTTTCTCAATCTTGATCTCTTGCCTTATGGTAACACAGCTGCCCACCATGTCTTCCAAGTAGTTAAGCAGCTCACCCTTTCCTATCAATGTACTTTTCATTGATCAAGGCCCTTGCATTTTATGCATTCAAATGAGAACTCATAGGAATCACATGCATAATTAACTCAATTGGAACGACACAGAAACAAGATAGTGTCAACACGATAGGTTGTAAACCTCAAGTCGTGTGCTAGTGATGATGGATAAGGTTTATTCTTGATTAGTTCTTGAAACTTTTCAAGACCATTAAGACTCCCACTGACTCCTTGACATATAAGATTCTCTTGTCAATAAACATTTCTTGACAAACAAATATTCAAGAGTTAGTGTAGCTTTTATCAAGACAAAACACTTCACAAAATTGGTTCTAGTTGGTCTTTGTCTTATCCAAGACATCACAAGTTTCCAATTTCAAATGTACAAGAATAGGAAAACTTTTTCAAATTCCACATTTGATGAATGTTATAAACCTTCTTAATACTTGTCACTCAACTCACAATCTTAACTCTAAGACTTGTTTTTGGAATGAAGTATGATTGACTTTTTGATTTAACCATTTCATCAATTATTGATTCCTCTTCTTAGACATACAATTGCACTAAGACTTACTTAGTGTATCAATTGAGATATGGTTCTTAATCATTAAGACCTCTCATAAAACATAATAAAAGGTACTCTCCCTTCTTCTTAGAATAGAGAAACTCGTATCTTTCTGCCTACTTGATTCTTCTTTATTCGTTCTGCTATTTATTGAAACTCTTTCAATCAACTGAGAATTACACTTAATCTCATAAGTATAATCATATTTACTTAACCTTAGTAAATCATGACGAATATCTTTCTTACTCTTGTGGTGAACTTGATCAACACACAACCTTGTGTACTCGATCTCTTAGTCCTTCACTTGACACTTTGTCAACGAATTAGTCTAATTTCCAAATATGAAATTTCTCATTCATCATGCAACCAAGTTGTATGATTCCAAGTTTCTGTCCAATTGAAACTTGGGCTATGAGAACCTTTCCCTATTTGTTAAATTCTTGACCTTTCCACAATTAACATAATTAAGAATCAAATCCATTATTGCTTACAAACATCAATTTTTCATTGCAAGGATAAATAAATAATATAAAATCAAAATTTATTTTATTGCGGAAACATTTGTCCTTACAGTGCAATTCAATTGAAAAACTATGTTAATACATATTTCTTAGGAATCTATTCTAACTCTAAGTAGTATCTCAAGAATCCAATCTTCAAGCAATGCGATCGAAATCCATTTCTTCATGATTAGATTCTGCTCACTTCTTCCCTTAAGTTTCCTTTCCTTTCTTCGATCCTACAAAACATCAATTGTAATCTTATCACATCATGTATCAAGAATCTAGAATAGGAACTTAAAAGAGTTAGTTAATGGATTTTACCTAAAGCAGAGCCATACGTTTTGACTCTCCCATCTCTTAGATCTCTTAGGTAAATAGGGAAGCTTCGTCTCCAATGCCCCTTCTCTTGGCAATAAAAGCAAATTGACTATTTTGGAACAACGCATGGAACTACTTCCGACTTTGCCTTTCTCTTATGATCAAACCCTTCAATCATGACATGCCTTTCGTTGCCTCTATCCACAGAGGTCTAGAAGGCAGATCCACCAATCAACTTTGCTTTTCCAGTGCTCCAAATCATTGCTGATTCAGCAGCAATAAGCATATAGGTGAGATCGATGAGGGTTACGTCGTGGTTCATCATATAGTACTCTCTTACGAACTCACTATATGAGTCAGGAAGTGACTGAAGAACCCAGTCAACAACCAGCTCCTCACAGACAATAGATCCCAACATTCTTAACCTATCAATGTGTGACTTCATCTCTAGGATGTGTGCACACACTGGCTTTCCTTCTTCTTGTTTACTTGCCAAAAGGGCTTGAGTGAGTTTGAACTTTTCAATCTTTTGAACTTGTGGGTTAGGGAGAATAATAGGAGGAGGTGGAGGAAGTGAAGCATGATCTCGTGTTCCTCGATCGAATCGTGGAATATCATCTTCATGTGAAAAGCTTGTTCCACGGGATTTGGGAAGACCATAGTTGTCATACTTTGACATCTACAAAACGGGAGAAAAATTAAATTCAAGTTAGTTGATTGATTGAGTCCTTAATAAATCACTCAAATGAGATATTAAGGCTAGGAACCAACACAATACTCTACAACCTAGAAAATGGATGTCGTAATCTAGTTGCAGAATATTTGAAGGTAAGTGAATGACGATTCACTAATTTCCACCATGAAAAACAAAAAAGAAATTTACGTTTTAAATCTATTGAAAATTCCTAGATCTTTTGAGATTCATTGAACTTTTCAATGGCATGTTTAAATCTCGATATGCCCCTCTAGATTGTGACTGGGATACCGAGGATCACAAAGCGGGTGTGAATAACCATGCAAACTTACATGGTGCCCCCACATGTTACAGTCATCTATTCGATGTGCCGGTTAACCACACACGCTCCACCGAACTATGACAAACATTGAGTCACCCCTTGCTACCTTTTCTTGGAACCATTTAGTGTGCCGGTTAACCACACATGCTCTACTAACGTCTTTGCAAGGGCACAAAGTGTAATTTAATGGAATTGCATCAATTCACTTTTGCCTAAAGTAACTAAGATTGGGAATTTTATGAAAGCATTTAGTTATTTTTGTACTTCATTATACTTATAATGGAAGGTTTCTGTCCTATCCTACCCGTTCGGCTAACGACCCTCCACTAGTCAAGAGTGCGGTGGGTAAGAGTGGACACCCATTCAATCGCCATTTTATAGGCAATTTCCTTAAACACCCCTTATAGACCAACTTCGTGAATGAGGCCTACTAACGGTAAGACTGACTTTTACTCATACATATATATAATGTTAGACTTTTAATGTTATATATATATATATATATATATATATATATATATATATATATATATATATATATATAGGGTGTATTTTACACTTTTAAAATACTAGGTGGTCTAATTTAATAAATTACACTTTTAATTTAACTAAATGTGAACCTAAACTTCATGGATTTATTAAATCTCCTTTAATTATACACTTTAATCAATTAATAAAACCATAAGGGTGTGATTTGAACTTTTCAAAACAATACTAGGGTTTTAGAATTTAACATTTCTAGATTAAACTTTTAATCAACTTTTAAATTCCAAAACTTGAGGGCAAGTTTTGAAACATTTCAAAACATTAGTGTTTTAACTATTTAAATTTCAAAACAAAACCTTTAAGTTCAAATTTAAACTATAAAACCTAAAAGGTAGATAATTGAAACTTTTTCACAACATAAAGATCAAATAACAAATAAGAGAAATTAAACAATTAATTTGGTCATTATCTATATTTGACCTAATTTCAATTTCTTGCAAGATAAGTTACCCAATTAATACAAATAAACAATCTTTAATCATATAAGGAAGTTATTATCTAATCAATTGGTAATTATCCTTTTGTTTGGTCAAGGATATACTCAAATATATGTATAAAATCGGATTTTAATGACCCAAAACAGTTAATGCAAATATCCTCAAGTAAAACAACAAGAAATCCCGAAACTACCTCCTTCTGACGCTCGAACTCGCCGAGTTCCTCTATGGACTCATCGAGTTGGAGCTACTCGCCGAGTTCATCAGACAGGGGGCCAAAAAATCAATTTTTTGAAGCTTGAAAAAATAACCAAGGCATCAATACAATAGAAACCAATCAAGGCTCTGATACCACTGATGGGTTTTAGCCAAAAGAACATCCTATGTGCTCATGCAAACCCTAATGCTTGGATCTAGGTTTCTCTATTGTACATGCAATTCATCCAAGACTTTAAACCCTAGATATAGCATACAATTAATCATATTAACATGTGAAAGGGTTTTTAGATCTTACCTTGATTGTTACGTAGCAATAACAATCTCAAATCCTCATTGTAATGACTTTAGAAAGCTTAGAGTCACAATTGTCACTCCTCTAATGGTTCACAAACACCAAGAGCAAGAGGATGAAGAATAAGGAGAGAGGAGGCTACCCAAAACATGTAGAAACCCTAATGGAACTCTTCACCACGTTTTTGGGGCATAAGGGTACTATATATACATGTAGGCTATTAGGATTTTCAACTAGGAAACCCTAATTTGACTGCTTAAGCCCTAAGCAGCCCATGGACCCTTTTAGAATATCCCTTGGACGATTTCTAATGGGTTTCCCACAGAATTCATCCACCCTATTATTCCAAGGTGATCCATAGCCTAAATGCAATTATCTTATAATTACAGTTCCAGTCCCTTAAGTTTAATTAATCTCTTTTAGCCACAAAATTAATTATCAATTAATTCTTGACTAATATTAATTAAACAATATGATTTCTACTTTAACATATTATTCTCATAATATATTAATAAATCCTAATTAATCCTTTCTCTCCATAATTCATCCTATCAAGTTGCTTTGGTGAAGGCAACCCAAAAGGACCATGCACCATCGGGTCAAGTACATACCAAAATAGTTATGGACTTAGACACTAATCCAACACGATGGCCCTTATGACTGCCTTTTACGAAACAACGTTAAACGATGTCAAAGCACAACAATTCCTACACTTCAAGTCCCAAATATGTATCTCAGGTCTAAGAATACGAAGATACAACGTTGATCAAAACATCACCCTTGACTATAATCCATAAAGTGGTTTCGATGCGGGTCAAGTCCAATACTTATTCTCCCAATCAAGTACCTATGAAGTTGGGAGCAAATCTTGCTATCCTCATCTCCATGAGAATCTACCAACCCACTCATATTAGTCTTACGTCATAGATGTTCTCATAACTATGAAGGACTATGGATATTTAGAATAACCTAGTTATTCAAGGATTTGAACATGCTAATATAGAACACAAAAATTATTCAATGAATGACTCATATCCAATATCTCAACCTATTACAATATATGTAGTCTTTATTGTTCCAATATCCAAATACTAAATTTCAATCAATACATTTACTTATATCGACAAGGCCCTATAACACCAGCTTGAATTTCATACTTTAGTTAATGATGGAGCTTTCTCAAGTAGATTTGTCAAACTTGATTTGTGTAAACTTTGCGAATACAATCATTTTCAGTTTTATATATAACTCATATATAAAGAAAAACTATTAAGAATGAATTAGATGCTTGAATATGACTTAGATACCAATACTTACGTAATGAGATTACTCATAATCATAATGAACTATACATTAAGCATATTTGTACGTGGTTCTCCAAACCACGAGGTACTCTAGGTATGATGTGTAATTGTAATTGAAAACTACATGGAAACACTATCCATGTAACTATCTATTTATTCATCATGAGGACACGCCCGATTGTGATTGAGAGTCATGTCAATCTATTTGAAAATTTAGCATATGTGTAACAACTTTAAACATAGCTTTCTTTCAAATACTCAGTATATTAAGAATATTTCTCTAGTTCTCACAAATACTTAGAATGTTCCTATAAGTCACACAATGACTTGTTCTCAGATTATACTGGTATTATTCGACATGCTCTAAGCATACGACTTATTTGGCTTTTATGCATAATCATGACATATATGATTTCTCCAATTGTAGCAGCATATGGAATACAATCATGTTATCTAGTTCAAAAACATTTGCACTAGGATTTTGCTCAAAATCATGTCATATGGTTTTTGACAAGATAACTCTCTCAAAGTCCTTTATCTTAAGCTCTATAAGATCCTTGACAATTAATGCAATTTTACTTAATCCTTTCAGTTGCCATGATCAATCTATATAGATCTTTATTCCAAGAATTAGTATGTCGGCTACATATAAGGCTAGGAATGTTACCGCGCTCCCACTAGTTTTGTAGAAAAACACAAGAGTCATCTTGATTTATAATCAAATCACACTATGTATTTATCTTATGAGAAAGAAGATTCTTACTTTGAGATGTTAGCTTAAATCTGAGAAGATTTTCATTCATGTATGTTTTCTCCCTTGAAAACTCACCTACTATTTATAGTCAAACTATATCGAGGAAGATTAATCAAGCCCATACTTGATAATCATACATGAATGCATCTCTAGGTGTTCTTATTAGTTTCTGATCAATCATTGAGCAGATTCAACAATAGTTGAAAACTTGCTAGTTCCAAACTATGATGCATTTAGTTTATGGTTCTTAAGCTCTTAAAGTTCCATATAGCTCCCACGTAGAAAAATAACTTTCTAATCACTTATCTTATGGAATGACAATTAGTGAGATTAGTAGAAACTTCATCATAAACAATCATTTTGGATATTCTACTTAAACGCAATTAGTAGATACTGGAGTGGTTAAGCTTATTGTCTAACATGAGCTCAATGACTCCATACCTTTTAGATAAGGATAAACCATTTCATCCTTAGCCTAAGAAAGTATCTAATCCACTTGTTTGGTTGGAAATATATATTCGTTGCAGTGAGCATAATTCCAAAAAACTTATAAAGTAAATAGTTCCTTTAATAAACATAATGTAATAGACTAAAAGGTGTATTTTTATCCTCTTTAAAACTTGTACTATCGCCATTCAGCTAGTGGCCAGGTGACCCTATACCACTAGAGAATACGAAGACAACCTCAAACATCAAAAGATAGATCCAAGTGACCAGGTGATCCTGTGCCACAAGAAAAATACTAATGACGTGTGAGTGTTTTTTTGGAATGAGTTGTGAATCTATTCCACAACTCCTAAGATGTTCCAAGAAGAACTTGGTTTACAAAACTCATTTTCTTTATCACAACAAAATGTTATTGATGATCTCAATAATGTGTATTTTAATCTTCACTATGAAACAATTTGAGCAAATCAAAATCTTTAACCATATCGAATAAAAGTCGCCAATGAAATTGATTAAGTATCTATCACCAAATCTATTCATGGATTGAAAAAGATTACATACATCTCTTATGTATAACTCTTTGTCAAGACTTTTATTCCTTAACTACTAGTAGTTAGACAAATACACTTGTGAATCATCTTCCCATATAAATAGGATTCACATATATCAAATGAATCAAACTCATTTGCCTTCAAAAATTCCATCCTTTTGAAGTTGGTATATGAATTTCTTATTTATATTGTCATGATGAGTATGACATAGATAAGTTCAAATCAAATATCATTTGATTATATATGTGTTATGATCAGAACTATTAATTTATGAAAGATTACTGTAACATCCAGATTTCCAGGTACATTATTTATTCATTTATTTTGGAGACTTTGAGGGGGAATCAGCAAGTTGATGCTTAGACTCGCCGAGTAGAGTCGCGATTCTCCATCTGAGTTCATGACCGGACTCGGTGAGTCGACTAGTGGACTCGACGAGTCCGTGCTGTTTAATGAAACCCTAAATCCCCGGGTTTGAGCCCTATTTGAAGGGCTTTATAGCCTCCATATGCGGCTACCTGTCCAGAGAGAGTATCCCTTTCGATCTTGAACACGTTGTGAGAGAATTAGAGCTCCTTGTTCATTTGTGGTGTGATTTAGCTAAGGAGGAAAGGGTTTCCAGCAAGAAGGGGGCAAGAGGACTTCATTCCAGAGAGCTTTCAGCTTGAATCATCATCTTTGAGGTATAAAATCGAGTCTATTCTCGTATTTTGTTGTTATGGTTGAAATTAGGGTTTCTTCATGCTTTATTTAGCTTGGATCTAGAGTAAGAGAGGTCCCATGGTGAAATGACTCATAGATCTGGACCCTAAGAGGCCCAGAGGATCCCTTCCATTCGGCTTTATGCCTTCCCCTTGGGGTAATGACCTAGAGTTGTCATGAAATGGGGGATTTCACTCAAATGAGCATAGAGGACCTTGCATGAGGGCCCAAGATTCGACCTTTACGAGATTATGGACTATAGGGAAGCTAGATCTAGGGATTGAAGGAGCAGATCTAACCTCAGAAGGTCAGATGAATGTTGTCATGGGAACAACTCGCCGAGTCCATAAGTAGATTCGACGAGTCGAGTCGGGGTTGCCCCGCGATTCGTTGCCGAGTAACTCGGCGAGTGAAGAGGGAACTCGTCGTGTCTGAGAGGTTTAAAAGGATTCAGAGAACTCACATGGAATCGCCGAGTCACTCATAAGATCTCGACGAGTCAGGTCGAAGTTTGACCGTTGACTTTTGTTGACTTTTAGGGTTTGGTCAACAATGGGGCCTTTGTGTCAAGAGAGGGGTAAAATAGTCTTTTACCCTTCTGAGGGTGCTAAGAGAGGGTTGAGTCTAGTCTTGAGGATTATATTTATGAGAGTATTTACTTTATGTGATTAGGCGAAGACTAGACCCTCTTTCTTAGACCCTCTTTCTACCGAGTCAGAGATATATCGAGACATCCAAGGTGAGTCTTCTCACTATACATTACCTAGGGTGGTATTATGTGTTGACCATAGGGTCTTATGTGCTAAGTATGAGATTATGTGCTATGTGATATATGTATGTTGTATGATTTTATAGATTGGACCGGAGGGTCCAACGATACAGACCAGGCCATAAGGACCAATGAGCTATGACCAGACCAGAGGGTCTAACGAGCTACGGAAATGGAGGGTCCCGCTGAGACACAACGACCGGAGGGTCGTGCTATAGCCTCGAGTGGCGTATGTGTTGTATGCCGTATTTTGGGGAACTCACTAAGCATTTATGCTTATAGTTGTTGTGTTATGTGTTTCAGGTACTAACGAGGACCGTGGGAAGGCGCCGACGTGAACCGTACACACAGAGTGGATATTCGTTTATGATCTTGGGAATATGTTTTGAGTAATAACAATGGTGAAATACTCTTTTGAGAATGTTTTTAAATGTAATTTGGTAGTTGAAAAATGAAAATTTTGTTTTGAAAACTACGTTGTTACAAGTTGGTATTAGAGCCTTGGTTTGAGGGACTCGGATGCACCTTCGGGCGTATCTGAACTCAAACTGAGGATTTGAGAAATTTTCAACAATAAAAACTAAATTTTCTAAAAAGAGTGAGAGGTTTAGAGACAACCAGAGCGGAGCAGTGTGTACGGACAACCAACGCTTGAACGGTGGATCCCCAAAATACACTTACATTATGTGTTATGAGATATGTTATTTTATGTTATGCATGCTAGAGTAGGCTAGGTATTCATATTAGGACTAGAGGGGCCTGATTTGTGATTTCTTAGCCTAGGAGATTACTGCTGCTATGAGATGCCTTGAGAGTGAGTAGGTAGCAGTAAGGAGCTCATGAGAGGTCTACCAGAGGGTAGCCAGTGCATAGCGAGAGTAGAGTACTTGCGATCCGGAATCCAAGGAGGAGGACTTGGGGTGAATGCTGATGTGGTGTGGTCGGTAGTATAGGGCCCGTACTACCAAAGACACCAGATCGGTGAGCAGTCCAAGTAAGAATCCTTAGGATGCTGGAGGACGAGTAGGGTTGCGTTATCGAGTGTGAGCATGCTCGATCGAGTCTCTGATGTTTTTATGTCGTATTTCAGAGACATCATGGTTGGGACACGACACACACATGAGAGCAGCGGTGTCAATGACGAGGAGATCCATCGGTTAATTCATGAGGAGGTGGCTGCGGCCATTTGGGCGGAGATACCGGAGATGTTTGGGTCTATCAAGACCACGTTGATTGACACTTTTGATGAGCGGTATGCTGCTCTTACCGATGCTGCTGTTGATGCGGCCACCGCGGATGTCGTGGCTGCCAGGCCGCAGGGGGGTGATTTGTTGCTGTATCGGGAGTTCAGCAACACGAAGCCTCCAGAGTTCGATGGGACACAGAATCTGATTGTTGCTATGAGATGGATTGCAGATGTGGAGGGATGTTTTTACACTTGTTCCTGTCCAGAGCACTTGAGAGTGCGGTTCGCGCTGAACCAGCTTCACATGGGGGCGAAGGACTGGTGGAAGTTTGTGTCAGCAGATTTCACCCCAGCTGAGCTTGCTGCGGTGACCTGGGAGAGGTTCACCACCATGTTCCGTGATGAGTACGTTCCCCCTGTGGAAAGGGAACGACTAGCTCAGGAGTTTTTGACCCTCAAGCAGGGTATTGATTCAGTTACTGTGATCACACTGAAGTTCCATGAGAGGGCGATGTTTTGCCCTGAGCAGGTGTCTACGGAGCAGGCTCGCATGAGCCGGTATCTGAGTGTGCTAAGGAGGGATATTTGGGAGTTCGTGACAAACTCGACATACCGGACTTTACTGTTAGTCGGTAATTAGGACTTTTTTGTCAACAAAATAAAGTTTAGGATTTTCTTGTCAAATCATCAATTAGGACTTTACTGTCAAAAAAATAAAGTTTAGGACTTTTTTTGTCAAATCGTTGAAAATATTGGGACTTTAGTGTATATATACTTTTTTTGGTTAGAAATTTAATGGTATGATACTCTTTAAACATAAGAGTTCTCGAAACCTTCTCTAATCAGTTGGACCCTATTGAAATCTTTTACGTTTGCTTCCTGTTAAATCGTTTTTTTAATCTCAATAAACCGACATTGAAAAAATTGAGATAATCAAGAAAGAACCAAGGTTGTGTTGGCTTTTTTCAGTCTAAAAAATGGAGAAATTAGAAACCTAAAAAAACGAAATTGCCCTGGCTTTATACAAACACAAACAACACATGCCTAGTCAAAAAGGTGTGAATGTGAAGAAGGGAAAGAAGGACAATTTCGTTTTTTTCGGTTTCTTATTTCTCCATTTTTGGGGCTGCAAAAAACCAACACAACCCTGGTTCTTTCTTTCTTTCTTTCTTGTTTATCTCAATTTTTTTCAATGTCGGTTTGTTGAGATTAAAAAAACGATTTAACAAGAAACAAACGTTAAGGATTTCAATAGGATCTAGCAGATTAGTGAATGTTTCAATAACTCTTATGCTTAAAGAGTATCATCCCATTAAATTTCTAACAAAAAAAATTATATATACACTAAAGTCCCAATATTTTCAACGATTTGACAAAAAAGTCATAAACTTTATTTTTTTGATAGTAAAGTCCTAATTGACGATTTGACAAGAAAGTCCTAAACTTTATTTTTTTGACAAAAAAATCTTAATTACCGGGAAAAAAGGGTAAAAGTGTCAAAAACTGCCGGTAATTTGGACTTTACTGTAAAAAAATAAAGTTTAGGACTTTCGTGTCAAATCGATGAAAATATTGGGACTTTACTGTATATATCCCATAAAAGACTATAACAACACTTGTTATATCTTCAACACTAAATACCATTCGTTTGTAATAAGTTGATTATTTCTTCTAATCATCATCACATAATATCAGTTATTAGTGTCACTTGAAGTATAACATGCTCAAGTGAATGATGGAAAAATAAATAGTTCTATCATATAGATGTATGAAGTCTTTTCCAAGTCAGACTTCTTTAGCTCGATGATATTAGAGGAAAAATTCCTCTTTTAGTGTCTAGTTTCTTCCACAATAGAAACAACACTAATCATTTGGTTCTTTCTTGATTTCTGGGTTTATGCTGTATTTCACTTAACTGAACTATAAGTCTATATGAGTGCACAATCTCTTAGACTTCCTTTTATTCGATGTTTGAACAAACTTGAAGCTATTTCCAGTGTTCTGATTGAATCCGCTTTACTTGATTTGACATCTGATATGTTTCATAATTATCCCAGACTTTCTGCAGGTCATGGTTAATTTCTTCAGTATGATGCGCGACACATCAATATCATCAAAATAATACAGTCATCAAAATAATACATTCATCAAAATATCATGATCAGAGTAACTGGTTGCAGAGGTTATTCAGGTATGAGATCTTTCAGTATATATATAATTTCTATTTATCTTAAAGGTAGAACCCCAAGATATTATACCAGTTATAGAAATTATAACCATCAAATGTTACTGTCTCTTGAAACTCAACAAGATAGAGGTTTTTCAGGGCGTAAAATCATTAACAGTTATCAACATAATTTAACAAAGTTTCATTTAGTATTTTCAATATTCAGTCTTTAAAAATTAATACCTTTTATTGTTTCTTAAAACATTAATTTATTAAAGTCTAGGATCCAAGTAACGAAACAAGTAGATGGTTAAGTGACATGTTTATCCCATCTATGCCTCAGACCTCTCATGCATATGTGACCTTTATCACATAAGAATCCGATCAAGTCATACTACTTGAATTGCAACTAACCAACAAGGTGACCCTTTAGAAACCAAAAACTACAAAACTACCTCGAACATCAAAATCCAATCCTACGCCCAGGTGACCCCGTGACGTTAGAAGCCTCAAATTATAACGAATGTTCTTCAGAAGGATGGCAATGACTTGCATTTTTAGAAAAGGTTTTATATATGTTTTACAATTATAGTTTATAAAAACATGGTTTCATTAATATTGCATGCATCCAACAATTCATGTACCCTTTTGTAAAATTCATATCACTTGTTATGAGGTTCTTTAGGTGCCAAATAAAACTTCATTTTATTTGCCATTAACCGCGATCAGTTATAAACTAAAATCCGGTATTTTAATGTTTAGTTGTAGATCAGTTTTAAGAACCGATAATAGTCGTAATAAAACTTTATTTTATACTCAGGACTTGAAATTTTAGATGAGTTATAAAATCACTATTTTAAATATCATTTTAACCATAAATAACTTATGACTTCATGAATTTATAGAATAAATTCATTTTATTTTATAAATTCAATTTTATGCATCTTATGATAAAAGTCATATTTTGATAAACCAAAACTTGGGTGATGATACTTATGTTTTAAATCTCATTTAGTATGCATAAAACATAATATCAACATGTTGCGTTATGTTTAAAACACCAATATCATATATTAAGTTTCGACGCAAAAATAATCACTAGTTTTATTATTTGCCGTTATAACGCTATAAACCGATTTTAGTTTTTTTAATAAAAACTTTGTATTTATTATAAAGACATGGAGTTTATACAAAGTTTAAACATATTTTAAACCATTTCAAATATTTGAAAGTTAGGTATTTATAAGTTTTACAATAAAACTATTTTCAACAAAAAATTGAGTTTTAACCGGTAACCAGTAAAACGTTTTTATAAATATTCATTTATAAACATCTTATGTTATCTTTTAAATATTTTTTTTACTTAAACTCCAAGTGATATATCTTATGAAAAAAATGTTATTTTACATGTAAAAACCATTTTTATACAGAAAACATAACATATATTTAACATAAAATGAACATCACAATCATGCATTATAATATGTATAAACCAAGCCATGTCTAGTAATAATTTATGTGAGCCATCACAAGAATTATTAGTTCTTTCCTAAAGGACTTAAGGGACACTTCAAAAGGTCTTCAAGTCTTCATGTTGTGAAAGTTGGAACACTTAAACCATTAACACTATAATTATGTCCAAAACCAAGAGTAGAAGCTCATGGTTGGGATTATGGTCTTAAGTAGTTAAGTCATCTTCAAAGTGGTAATTTCTTCATCTTGTTACATTTAAAAATAAATACAATCAGTTTAACAAATTTATTACAACAAATCAACAAATGAAAAAAATACCTATTTATCTGTTACATCTTATGCATAAATAAATATCAACCAAACACAATACAAATGTCCAAATAACTTGTTTATACACAACAACATATCAAATATTGCAACAAACAACTATTTGTTTTTTCTAATACAACTTTTATATAACCAAAATGCATGAAAAATAGTTATATATAAAAATAAACAATTTTAACCAAGAAGTTACCAAAGAAGACAAATATGGATTTTTCTTATTCAAAAGAAATCCATGCTTGTTTTAAAAAACCAAATATTATCAAACATAGAAAATCATTCTAACATATAAAAGATGTCTCTGATACCATTTTTGGGTTTTAATACGAAATATAAGTTTGTTTTTCACAAAACCGGCAACGTATGACTTTAAAATTACATGTTTATTTTTAGTTCGTAACAAAATCAAACCATCATGGATCCATTTATAGAGGTTAGAATGAAATAAAAACAACCATATGATGTTTTAGAGATAACCTTTGAAGTCTTTGAACCCACTTGGTTTTGGGGTGTTGATGAAGATAGCAAAAATCAAATAGTATGATTTCTCTACAAATATCCACCATCAAGATTAAGACACTTGGAATGCTAGTTCCTTATTGTATTTTTGAGTGTCTTAACCCTTTAAGCGCTTAACTTAAATAAGCACTAAAGGAGACAACTCAAGAAGGCTTCTAAACCACCAAAGTAAAGCACAAAACTTCAAAAGAAGTGAGCTTCTTCATGCTCACAGTTTTAGAGAGAAAGAAAGGAAGAAGCGAGTGTTTTTTCTTATAGAAAAATACAAGCCTCATGCATCTCTTATATAGTCCATTGAAGGTAAGGTCTAACCATTAAAATAATCTAAAGTAATGGTATCCCTTGGAAGCATGGGAGACAAAGCACGGAGGTTGAAAAGCAACCCCAATATTTTAATATATTTGTCCATACCTCTTGAAAAGAGGTGGATTATTTATTTTTTATAAACTTCGAGTTTATAGAATATAAACTTTATCTTTAGGTAAAATACAAAAGAATCCAACTACTCCAAAATATTGTGCATGACTTATTAATTAATAGCACATGAAGTAATAACTAGTTATACTCTCCTATAATTATTATTTTCATAAAACAATAATTATTCCCTAATTAAAATACAAGAATCGATATTATTTATTAATAATAAATATACAAAATATGAAAACTTGATAAAGGTGTGACCCTATAGGATCGTATATTACTAGTAATATCACTCCATAATGATTCTTAGGCATATAGATTCAACAGAGACACCGTCTTGTTTCTTGCTCTTCAATGAAATGAGAGACTCTCTGAGAAATATGCAAAATCCAATGGTGGATTTATGATCATAAGGATTTCCGTCCCAATCAACATCACTATAGGTACGTAACTCAAGAGAAGACATTGAGGGACACACGATGGTCTAAACTGAGTGTCACGAATATATCTCAAAATACGGAGTGCAACTCCCCAATGAACAAAGGTAGGAGCAGTAACAAGCTGACTAGAAACATGAATAGCATGAGCAATATCCAGATGAGTAACTGTGAGATAAACCAAACTTCCCACAATAGTGTGGTAAAGATTCAGATCAGAAAAATGAACACCATTAGTAGGAGATTACCTGTTGGGTTTTTATTCAAAAACTAGTTTCAATACTTGAGATTTTAGCAATGGAAGACATATAATTTTTGAATAACATAAAACAAGTTTATAACCCACCAATGATCATCTTACAAAGTTTGGAAAGAAAACAAGCACCAAAGAAGAGATGAAGAAATCACAACCTTTGTAGTTCATTGGGTCCTCTTAGGAGGCTTGGAAGTTGATGAAGAATGATAAACTTTAGAGACACTAACAGTGTATCAGCTTGATGAAGATGCTAGTTTATAAACTCTTAAGCAAATAGAGCATACGTAAGAGTGTTATTTCAAGTGTTCTTGCAAAACTAGAGATAATCTAAGGGGATAAGCAATTTTCGAATTTTGCAAGTGTAGTAAGAAGCTTGTTTTTCCAACCATGTAACACCTTTTGACTAGTCATTAGCCCATGGGTCTTAACAATTTAAGACCCTTTCTTTATGACATAACTAGCCATGCTTCTAAAGCATGGTACAAGTATTAAACAAGTCAAAAGTAAGCAATCCTTGTCCCCGAAAGCATGATTCGATTTTGGTATAAAAGAAGAGGTAGTTTTTTTATTTATAAAAAAAGTGCTTCCATTCTTTTATAACTTATAATCTTTAACCTTTTGGAAAAAGACAAAAGTCCTTATGGTCCAAAATATTGTACATGATTTTATATATAGCATACCATATGATAAATTATGTTACTTGCTAATGAAAATTAATTATTTCCTAGAAATAAATAATTTCCAAATTAATTATAAGAGTTTATTGAATATTTATTAAAATCAATTTCTAATAAATATTCAATTGTATCAAGTTGTTGTTAGTGTGATCCTTTAGTATCATACGTTAATTAGCAACATCACTATAATATGATTCTTTATCATACTAGATCTTTTAATCCCCCACTTGTTTAAGACTCATGTTAGACAGTTATAGATAATGGTGAGCGTCTAGCAACATTTCATTGCCCCCATCAACATACGACTTTGTACCATTATATCAATGCCCAATTACCAAAAGCTCCAAGCTACAATTGGTGTATAAGGTTGTAACACTCGTTTTTCCAAGATGAATCGAATTAGGTTTCGAGGAGTTAAAAGGTTGGATTTTGGAGAAAAATGATCCTCATGATGTGAGACATAGAGGCTCACAACGTGAGATGGGTTGCATGAAGTTTTTGTGCAAGACTGAGCTCACGACGTGAGGAGCGTTGTAACCCAAGCCCGTGATCTTTTAGGGTTCCCTTTGTATTTAATCCCCCTTAACTCAGTTTTAGGGTTCCTTTCTAAGCCTCTACCTCCCTCTAACTCATAAAACCCTAACCCTAATCCATTTTTGTGATTTTGGATCCATTTTGGTGATTTGGTGGCTGGAAGAAGGGGAAGAAGATGTTCTAGAGTGATAGTCCAACAAGGAATTTATGGCCTTTTTTTTATTATTTTCATCTCTCATCATTCATATCCCTCATTACCCATTACTATCCAATTCTATTCCTCCCTCATTACCCATTACTATCCAATATATTATAGGTAAGAAAATACATATATATTACGTCACATAAAAATCATCTTATACCATTTCATCTAAGACAAAACATTTTGCACATAAGCACATATAACCTTTATTTATCTAAATACTTCATATCTATGTGTAAGATGAGAGTAACTATGTACTCACTTGATAAAAGTGGATGCCATAGAAATGGGCAGAACTTTGCCTTGGCATTTCAACTTTTCCTATGACGTGACCGAGGTTCATATTACTAAGTCTTTAGTCTTATATTCCTGGCGACTAATGATAATCAAGATTCCTCATTAATCCCAATGTCTACATCAAGATCTATCAAGTAAGGAAAAACCAGGTAGGATCATATCGGAGGTAGGGTCCCATTTGGTATAGAGAGTACATTGTTTGGAAATCCCACTTTAAACACCTCACTTAATCCAGCCTATATATCATCCTTATAAGTAGATCAATCAGTATAGTGAATTGGAATCACTAATAAATCTTAATTATAGTTTCAAAATAACGACTATGACTATAACTAAAAGTTAGACTTGAATAAAATAATTGTAGCTTAACTTATAGAACTTTTAGTGAAAAGTAGAAAATTGCACTAGTAAACCTTCGATTCGAGAGCTTTTAATTGTTGGGCTCCTAGGGACCTCCGAGCTTCGCCAAAATATAATTCTAAAGAATATTTCTGACAAAAATGGAGAGAGAAAGCTGGAAGGTGTAGGAAATCGAATAGGGCTTAAATCCAATTTATAGGTAAATTTTGGCTTGTGCGTCATACACTTGGTCGGTGCGCGTTGTGTACTTGGTCAGGGCGGGTGACGTGGCTCCGAAAACTGTGTGACATGTGGCGGCTAACTAGTGGAGTTTAAGTGCGCGTACGGCTCCTTGTCAATGCTCGTTGATGCACAAGAGGATTTTCAATTTCTTCAAAATTTCATATCTTCTTCATACGAGCTCTGTTTTTGACATTTTTTATATTCGCACGTAGTTATCGACGATATCTACAACTTTTATTTAGACTCAGTCAGATAATTTTTACTTTACTTTTAAAGGTATATTTTTTACAGACTTAGACTGTTAAAGTCCATATAAAAATCATAACTTTCTCATACGATATCCGTTCTTGACTGTCTTTAGATAGGTAATGACGAGATCTTCAACTCTAATTTAGATTTTTTTTCCTATCAATTGAACGGTTTTAATTTTGTTTTCTATGTCACATACTACTATGCTGAAACTTCTAAAAGTAATTACTTTGTCTCATGAAGTTAGATTTGGACGTTCTCCATATGCACGTCCTTGGTTTAATGAATACTATGACTTTCATTTAGATAAACTAGGCTAATAAGCAATTTATTTAAAATTCACTTTTTAGGATACGCATAGGCGCGTTAGTTAATAACGAAAACTAGAAGAATCATAACTTTTCATACGAAGTTAGATTTCAGAGTTCTTTATATGTAAGGAATCCTTGTCGCATATACTACAACCTTGCTTTATTTATACTAAATATCCTTCTATCAAAAAGTTGTTTTTATCGCATATTAAACCTTAACTGTCTAGACAAAAGTTATGAGTGTTACACTAGCTTCATGCAGAACGCCAAGTGTGGACCAACTTATGCTGAAGAAAAAGGTGTAGACTAACTTATGCTGAAGGTAAAGGAACATATCAATTTTATACTAAAAGCTGCAGACCAGCTTGGTGCTAAACGCCAATGTTTGTGTGCTTGCATGTATTGGGGAACTCACTAAGCTTTGTACTTATAGTTTTGGATTAATTATATTCATGCACTTCACTAGATTTTAAGAAGGAGAAAGTGTGATTTTACACACATTAACAGTTTTAAAATTTGAGATTATGCGATGCTTTTCTTTATAATTTTGATTTTAGATTATGGTTCTGAACAAATGGTTTCCCTTGATTATAAATTTATGAAAACTAGTAAAAAATATTGCGCTACGCCGTGGGTTTGAATGAAGTGTGATTATATTTTGTACGGTAAAATTCTTCTATTTCAATAAAATCTCGTTGTTTCCATGCATAACATATTATAATCTCTAATTCAAGACTATCAACCACATTTGATGACTTAAATAAATCTTAATGATTTAAAAGAAAAGAAAAATATAAAAGAATAAACAAACACATGACTTATGTTCATCAATAAGTAGTAAGAGTATGACATGATGGTTCTAACAATTAATGTATATGGTGGTTCTCGAGACCAACAAAATTAATAACCCTAAATCTTTTACACTAAAATAGTGTATAGTGGTAAAGGGGTCGAATACACGGAGATTGGTTTAATTTTATAACTCTATGAAAAATCTCTTTGTAAAAATACTTGTAAAATAACAATAAAAATAAAAATGGGGGGTTGTGGTCTTTTTATAATATTTGAAATAGAACTAGAATTAAACTAAGATTTAAATGAACAATTCAACAAAAATAAGAGTTTGATGTAAAATCAATAAGAGAAAGATGGTTGACTTAAGGTTTCCTCACTTTGACTTTTGATGAACATATCATTAGAATCCAATGGTGCAATACTTGTTTTAAATCCTTAATTTGACTATAGTAATCCAAGAAGCTTGAGATTACCTAGACTTTTCTTAGTTTTTAAAATGGTTAGAGAAGCTCATAACAATTTCCTTATTCAAAGTCACAATTTCCATTAAGCATTTAATTAGTGAAAGTTAATTAGCATTAAGAACTAAGAATTCGCCAAATCCAAGAGGAGTCAAATGCTTTCACTACCATGTTGGAGAAAATGCTTTTACGATTGTGTAAAGCAAAACAAACACAAAAATCATTTGTTGCTAGCTAATTTGAGGATCTTTTACTTAATCAAGAAATTAGCCAACTAATCACCACAAACATATTTAAACTCATGAATAAAAATATACAAGTAGTAATAAGATGTTAATATACAAAACATTCTCACAAAGATTCAAGAACTAGTTCATGGAGTCTTCAACATTCAACAAAAGTTCAAAGGATTCCACAAAATTCAACAAAGTTTTGTTTAGCCAAGAATGGCTAAACTCAAGAAAACAAGATAAGTAAAGATTGTACCAAAAATTCTACAAGATTCAAGAGGAAAATGATGAAATTTTTGAGGGTTCTTGGCCTTCAAAGTCTCCAAAAACTCCAAATAGAAAGCTTCAAAATCAGATGTGCAAGAGTTCCAAAACAATCCCACCCAACTTCCTCAAATAGAAGCCAAACATAAAATCACGAATTTGCCCCTACAGGAACTCACACGGGCCGCACAATGGCCGCATGCACTGATGGAGAATGGACATTTTTCATTTGTTGGGCCTACACTCCACTAGCCCGGTTTGAGTCTGATCAGCTTCTAGCCCGTTTTTTCTTCAAGTTTTCTTCAATTTGAGCCCAATTTTCCTTTCCAAATCTCTCGAAATCGCTCGATTATTAATTCCAACATGCTAGAAAAATTCTTCCATCTTTGTTTAATTAAGTGGCCATCTTCTTCCTTGCTCCATCCATCTAAAGCCCATTTTATGCGTCAACTCCAATAGATATTAAGCCCAAAAATGTTTATTGTTTAGCAAGCCCAATCGCTTTCCATATGTCTCGAGTATTCCTGCTCCGCTAATCTCCATGAAATCTGCAATAAAGCCCACGGAACTAAAAAGTACTCGAAATAGTCATAAAATAACAAAAAGGAAGATATGCATGGGAATTAACTAAATTATAAATGAAATATACTAATATAAACTATAAAAAGAAGTAAATAAAATAAAACTATCAGTATACTGTCGTTAAGCTTATACTTACTATCCTTGAAGTCCCAATGAGAAGCCAGCAAGGACAATATATGTACTAAAAGCCATTAATTGGAGGTTTATGTAGTAGCCTACCCCATATTGGCATTGTAATTCTTGTCCAATAACCCTAGAGTTAGAAATAAAACCACGAAAATGCATAGTTACATAAAAGAAGACCAAAATTACGGTAAGTCAAGTAATAATATAAGCTAGTAAGGCATCACATATCTCGTGAAGAAATAGGAACAAAACAACCTTAAATTGGTTCCTAAGATAACGATCATTGAATTGGAAATAGTATTGTGGATCAATGAAGTTGACTTAAATTTACCTTCGATGATATATCTAGGGTTAGAATGGTGGCCAAAATCTCAAAGGGGTATGCTCTTTATATAGTTGTTGGTAGCTTAGGGCCAAAGTTTTGGTTTTAAGGAGTAGACCCTAATTCTTTAGCTTAAGGCCTAAGCAGTCCTAGAGCCACATCCAAGAGGCCCTTGGACAAAATTTCTAGGGTATTCCTAGAATATTTCGTCCAACCCTTCTAGGAGGGTTCTAGAGCCCAAATCCACAACTATCAATAAATTGCCAACTAGCCGCTGCACTTTTAATTAATTCTTTTAATCCCAAAATTAATTCCAAATTAATTTCTAATTAAATATTAATTAAATAATATGATTTCTAATTAATATATTATTTCCATAATGCATTAATAAATAATTTATTTCAATTTATTAATAAAATTAATAAATTCTTCCTCTTTCTCAATAGGTCATCATGTGTAGTTGTTAGTATGAAGGCAACCCAAAAGGACTGTGCTACTATCCATTCAAGTACATACGAATTATAGTTATGGGCTTAGACACCTAATCCAACAGTGTTTGAGTATAGCGGTTTTGATTTGTGAAAGCTTCACCAGGGGCAGAATGGTATCGTCTCCGACCAATAAAGTTCTGCCTCTGCCACCGTTAACCTATTAAATCCAACCCAAGTACCCATCGACTCATCCTGAAAAAGTTAGAGGGTGATTTCTGAGTAGTATCTAGTTGACATAGAATAGGGAAGAGGACTTTGTGTTCAATCATATCAGATGAAGAAGAACCGAAGTAGTCGCAAAGTAGATGGAGGCGATGGTAACTTTTTAATGGAAGAGAAAGAAAGTGAGTAAGAGAGACAGAGGCGATGAAGGAAACACAACTACATTTGATCAGAAGAAAAACACGTAGCAATTAATGAGAGAGGAAGCCGATGACTCACATACTTTCAGCCAGAGTCGATGAACAGTATAAGATTATATATATATATATATATATATATATATATATATATATATATATATATATATATATATATATATATATTTACTATTATATAAAGCATTTTAGACATTCCTTGAAATTTAAGAGGTACCACACCTACTTCATCATATACAATCAACTTATGCTTAATACATTAATTGAATCAAAAATTTATAGAATAGTTTCTATTTTCTCCTTCTACACTCGCATTCAAATAGCAAAAACCCTAATTTGAAGAGCCGCACCTCATCTGCCCAACTCATCGTCAGCACTACCATCAGTATTGGATCACCACCCACTATCCACCTTTGCACCACCATCACCAGATTCGCACCACCACCAAACAAACCCTTAATTTTTGTAGATAGAAATGATGGTTGGATTCATAGAAAACCCTAAACACCACCATGTACCACCATTCACACACTAAAGTTGACGTAGTTTAGGGAGGCGTTCTATGTATAAACACTAGCACACAACTGCCATCTCTTGTAGCCCAGTGAAACCATAACCTCACAGGACCACCATCGAAGAGAAATCCAAACTACTTAGAGCCTTCTCAGTGCGGGTTAGGAGGTTAACGTCATGTGGTATAGATACATGGCTTAGAAAACGTAGGTACCGACCTTCTTCTAGCTAACCCTAAATCTCTTTCACCCGTTGTAAGTACGAACTCACCTTCGTTGTGCCCACACACGAACATCCGCTTGTTCCTTCCTCCACCACCCAACTACTAAGGCGTAAACACGTACAAACCCTACCATCATAAATTTTATCAATTTTCTATTGCAATGACTGTCTTATTTGGAGGAAAATAAAAAATAATAGTTATTTATTTTACTAGGACTAACTCTCGACTAAATGTAATTGATTCGGTTGGTGGATCTGGACTTACAGGGACAAAAATTCTGAGACAACAGGAATTATTGATGAATTTGAGTTCAAAGCAATTGGGGAAATCATAATCAAGGCGTGAATAGGTTTTTATTTATTACAATTGTACACTCCTTTCGAAATTTAAGTTCCTTCTTTGACTCTTTAGCCAAACAACACATTTTCATGGTAATTTTTCTTTTTACTTTCCTACAGATCTAACAATGCTGAACGGCTGAACCTCCCTCTTAGTAAAGGGATTGCAAGGTAACCAATGCAATATATAAACATCTAGCACTCAAAAGTCCATATCCTTGAGTTGAAATGCCACAGTTATAATCACATAGTGCCCCAATACTTAATTTTGTATTTAACCTTGCTTTTGTTTGTAGCAGAAAAAAATAATGAAATGACACAAGGGACTAAGGATGTTGATGTTGTGGAATGATTACCTAAATGTATTTTGTCATTATTTGGCATTTGATATCATCATTTTATCATTTTTGTTTGACTGTAATGTGGTTATCCTTCTTGCAGGATAGACAGCCACAAGCACCACCACATAGAATAAAATCGATGCCAAATCTTATAGATTTGGAATAAAAAACTATAAGAGATATCAACAACAGGTCCACAACTCTATTTTTTCTATGAATTTTCTTAATTTTTCAAACATTGGTTTCACTTTTATGTTTTCTTATATGCTATATGTTCCAATGATTTGTTTTAATGCAATACAAGGAATTACTCTGATGATGCTCTAGCCGAGGTAACGACAACTATTTGGTTGACTTTCATGGTGAATTGGGAGGCTCAAGAGTTTATGTTCAAGTTTGTGTGTGTATGTTTTTTCGGATTTTTTGGTCTTTTCTGGATCCATGGTTTCACTCTATGGCAATATTAATGTTCACATGCATTATTCCAACGCATTAGAGCGAATAGAGTGGATGAAATTTTGAGAAAGCATGCATCTCAACTCATATAGCACATACCAGGGTAATAACCAAATTTTCCTTTTTTTTTGTTTCTATCACATCAAAACTCTAGCATCTTCATTTCGCCACCTAATTCCTAGACTCTCAGTAGTTCGGACTAAGACAAGTGTGACATCCCCATTTTCATGGCCAGACAAGACCGATTTTGTTTACGCTTTATAAAAATCAGAGTACTTCTTTTAATAAAAATGTTGCGGAATTTGTTCCCAGAAAAAACATGATAAAGACGTTATTAAAACATTTTCTGTGACAACCCGAAATTTCCATTCTGAACAAACAATATCACTTCAATAGAAGTTATAACAATCACAGTAACTTTCCAGACTTCGGGTATAAGTTTGGCAGTTTTTCAGGATTTACACTTAAGGAGATATCGGGAGAGTGATTGCACTAGGGTTTTGTGCAACACTGTTATTCCAACACTCTGTTATATTAGAAATCATTTCAGGAATAAAAATATTTTCTGCCAAAAATATCTCAGGACTATAAATAGAATTCTGAACCAAATTCATTCATTATTCGCATTTCCAACTAGAGAAAAGCCATTTTCTCTCTCACAGATCTTTGGGTTTTTATCCCAAATCATGAGTACCTCTCTCTAGTAGTGTTAGAATGCTTATTATGTGTTCATAACATAGATTACATAGCTAAATCACTAGATTTAGCAGTTTACTCCCTAAGGTGTTCTTGGGCGGTAAACTCCCGAAACCAAGCCTAGACCGACCCTTGTATTATGCTACTGCCTTAGACTCATTTGTATGCGTATTAGGGACAAGAGAACAACCAAGAATCACCCAAGTTTGGGATTTCACGGCCCAAGAGTATCTTAAGCCGTAAACTCCAAATTCAAGCTCAAAATGGTGCTTTTAAGGCACCTAAAGCATTGGACATTTACTAGAAATTGTTCCCAATTAAATCAAGGACCAAAACACATCAAAATCACCTTCCAAAGTGAGTTTACAGCCAATACATGGTTCTTGGGCCGAAAACATGAAAGAAGGGCACCAAAGTGTGCCTAATGCCTTCATATGCTTAAGGTAAAAGTCTAGAACCTATCCTACATATGCAAGAGACTTGAAAGCAACAAAAACACCATTCCAAGGGAGTTTACGGCCGTAAAATCCAAAGGAAATGGCCTTAGGGCCGTAAAATCCTCTAAGGAGTGTTTCTAGGCCTTAAACCCTTCCAAGAACTTAACCACCAAGTTGGAATAATTCTAGGAATCATTTGGAACTTCAAAATACACAATACCCCCATGGTTGGGAGTTTACGGCCGTAAACTCAAGAGTTTACAACCGTAAAGTCCATGTGTGATGATATATGGAGACTAAACTCATATATAGGGTCCTTTGAACCCTAAACCCAAGTACCTTGTCCCACAATAGCTTAAATGCAATCCTTAGGGCTTAAAGCACTTATATAAAGTGTTTATTATGTTCTAGGATGTCTTAACATTATCAATTAGTAATTTAATTCTAATTGAGTGCATATATGTGTGATTATATGTTCATTAGGATCGTAGTGTGTGTACAAGTCCTCACTTGACACCTAACAATCCTACACCGTCCAGTTCATCTAAACTACTAACTACAGGTGAGTTCATAACCCTAATCAATGTTTTAAATGATTTTAAATGCTTTAATGGGGCGGGGGATACAAGTAGAAACAAACATGTTATTGAATCATTGATATGTATTTTATAACTGTGCTACTCATTTAATAGATTTCACATGCTACAAAATGTGATGCATGAAATGGTTTTAAATCTAAAAAATACACTGTTATCAAATGTTTTACCTTTGAAATGTTTATTAAAATGACATCAAGTCATTGTTAATTATTGTCCAAAACCAATAAGATGTCTTACAAAACCATTTTACATTCTTGAACTAAACTATGCATATACACTTATATTCTTATATATGGATCGATGTTATAGTTTACACCTTTCATTCAGTTTCCCACACCCTTGAGTAGTAAGAGTGTATAAACCTACATGATCAACCAATTATATTTCAGTAAATTATCATAGGGATAATTTGAAGATATCAAACATTACTTCTATTACAAGGAATCACACAAGAGTCAGTTCATTCATGAGTCTATACTAGTACATTACCTGATACATGAGTACATATACAGATGCTTACCTGATACATGAATATGTTTACATATACTTACCTGTTACATGAACACATACATGAATACCATACAGGAACACTTTTACATAGGTGCATTATCCTGTATTCACTTACCTGGATACTCGTACTTAGAACAATGAGGATGACTTATTAGTACTTCCTGTGTAAATTATCTTTCCTATCCCGGTTCAATGGGATATCTCGGCGGGACTTACCATTCCGAACCCCACTGATTAGCACCAGTGGTCGATGACCATCTACGGAGGTCTAAGGTTACTACTTATACTAGGTAGATCGATAACCGGGGCTAACCCCTCCACCCACCTGCTGCTGCTACAGAGGAAAAGTGGACAATCTTCAATTGTTCATAAGGTTATACCTTTCGCTTACTGCGATGTTGTGTTACTCCTAGTACCCAACGATGACACTTACATTATTACTTTTCTGGACAATCCTCGGATGTTCATTAGGTTACATATTTCGCTTATTGCGATGTTGTGTTACTCCTAGTACCCAACGATGACACTTACATTATTACATATTTCCTATTACTTTATTTTGTGATATCTTCACATAAACGAGTAGTTAGACTAAGTACTTGTTAGCACCAGTACCTCCGCCTAACACTTACATGATTATACTTTTCCTGTTTACTTTATTTTGTGATGCTTTCACATAAACAAGGAGTTAGACTAAGTACTTTAGTACTAGTCAACAGAAAGGAAAAGCTATCATTTTACTTACAGAACATTCGGGTCTTGGTAGAAGACTACATTTCATACATGTAGGAAATAAGGGATTTTCTAGGATTTTCAAACTTATATCAATTGTTACATTTAAAGATTTGCCAGACAATCATGACAGTTTCCAAACAAGACAATGACACTTAAATACTTATGAATTCACCAGCTTTAAAGCTGATACTCTCTTTCAAAATAACTTGTATTCTCAGGTCAACAGTAGACAGGTACGATGGCCAGGTTTTGAGAAGATGGAGCACATACAAGACTCGCCTTATCTTGATTATTCATTTTATTATCGTACATTATGAAAGAACACACATGTATTAAAACTTTACTTTTAATGCAATGGATGATGTTGTTGCTTGTTTATTATATTACACTGTTGTGATACTGTACATGACGTCCTCCACCCCTGAACGTTTCTGCCGTTCGTGGTTTTGGGGTGTGACAGATTGGTATCAGAGCATTGTTTATAGTGAATTAAGTATATCAACCCATAAAAGATATACTAACTATAAATACATAGGGATTAAAACACTCTGTCTAAGAGAATATACTTTTAAATAATAAAATATTTAACAAAGTATACGTGCCTGCATTCATACTAAAATCAGTGTCACAATGACAAGAACAAAAGTATTACGATTTTTGAATATCACAGGTAAGATCGGGGATGTATGGTCAGTCTTGGGAGTGGCATAGCCTGATCAACTATGCTGTTCCAAAGAGTGATTAGCACATGCCCAAGAACGGTTGTGATATGGCAACAAGTCTAAAAACTTACCAACATCACCACAATGAGAACATTATAACAAAACCTAAGTATGAAATACCATATGGGTGTTTTGTGTTACTATAAGTACTTTATACTTGAGAACTAAAATGGAATCTTCATTCCTAAGTTGATAATTGCTAAGTGGATACGCTAAAGTTATATGTAACTAGGATGTTATAGACTTAGAATCGGTGAAATTTTTGCTTTACCCTTATTCCTTGTGAATTTGGAGTTGAGGTCACTTATTCGAAGGCCTATCCTGTGTTGATTACATATAACTGGTATGCACTTTACAAATAGCGATGGAACTAATGAAGATTTCCTATATAATTATCTAGATAGTTCGTCTAATAATTATTTTCTTACCCCAAATTCTCGCGTAGATAACATGGCTGGATTCCATCCCCATGACAACCTGTTCCTTCCGAACGCGGTTATTGCTGGATGGTTTGGAGAAGAACCAGTTAATGATCATCCAATCCCTCTGAATGATCACCATGCTGAAGACCTTTCAGACGATGCCATCTTCGAACCCAAGGTTGAGAACCTACACCAGGTAGCTCCCTTTCCGATTCCTAACCCTCGTCCGGCTTTTCATGGCCCGACGCCTGAGTGGGTGGAATGTTTGGAAACATGGAGCCAAGGACAAGATCATCCCATGCCATTTAATGGTGACCGAAGCTTCTATGACCTCAGCAATGGGGGCTCAGCAGACAGAAGCATGCCAATTCTGATCCTAAGAGTTGCCCGAAACGAAATTCAGGGCAGGACAGCTCTACAACGTATCGCAGAAGTTGATACAAATGGAGGAATGCATATGCTTCACACCAGTCGCCTTGAACATGCTCATGAGAGGTCTAAGAGAGACCATGAAACCCTATTGCAAGCACTGGCTGAATCACGAGCCGAAGTCATGGAACTTCGGGTACGCCAGAGAGTGTACAAAAGACACCTACTTGATGTGGAACGCCAACTGGCTGAACTGAGAGTTCACCAGAGGGATGACCATCGCCAGTAGTAAATGCTTTACTTTATATTCCTTGTTAGAAAGGAATCGTGTTCCTGTCTATGCCCGATGTGGCATTTTCTATGAAACTATCTTGTACTATAAGTACTTTAGTTAGGTCTTTATACTGTCAGGAACCATCTTCTCTGGTTATGATGTAAGACCTTTTTACAAGGTCATTTTCCCGAACCTGTACGTCATGAATATCAAAGATATTGACAGTCGGCTAACCTCTGAGTTATTCTTTATTCAAATACTCTTATCATACTTTCATTAGAGTCTATTTGAAACATGCTCTAGTCAAGTCATTGGACTATAGCCATTTAACTCCGGAGACATCCCCAAGTGTCTGGTAATGGTTGGATCATGTTATTCACCAACCAACGATACCTCGACTAGAACGACAAACATCTTGAGATCGTTGTAAGAACATACTTCCATTTCGTACTAGGACTGCATCATAGGGATGTAGGTCAAACCTTAGGGAACATACTTCTATTCTTTACATAAGCGATCGAACTACGTCTAGGTTCAACCATTTTCGCTCACAAATTCATTTCCTTCCGTGCAACAGAATCATGTCATCCAAGAAAGACGATCAACCCATCAACCAAACGCTAACTCTTCAGATTGATACATCTACCTTTCAAACTACAGTCTCGGCTGCCGTGTCAACTTTTCTGACCCACATGAACGCTAACAACGCAAGTGTTAGCGGGTTTGTTAACGACAATTCCAACCCAAGTAACAATCCAGTGCCTCAGCAAGCAACAAACTACCACGATACCCCAAGTCCTAAGACCAAGAGTATCAAACGAAAGTCTTGGACTAACTCTAAGGACAAGTCGCTTCGAAGGGCGAACAGGAAACAACCACCAGTAACAACCTTCACAGCCACGTCATCAGCATCTCCAACTACCATCCCTTCGGGCATCCCAATAGTTCCTAAACTAGCCAAGCTTTATGCTGGAAGTCTCCCAAAATGCATTAAATGTAGTTTTCACCACCATGGACCTTGTAGGGAGAAGCAGTGCTCACACTGCAACGGGAAGGGGCATACAACCCGTGTCTACAGGACGCCAACAGCTCAGGACACTCAAGTGCCAAACACCTAGGTGAACCAGGTTTGCTACGGTTGTGGCAAAGTAGGTCACTACAAAAGGAACTGCCCAGGGACAGCAATTGCTGGCACAGAAGAAAGTCTACTACCAACCGCCGCCGCAAGAGAGTCTACTCCGGACCCACGTTAATGTAAATTTAGGCGTTTCGTTGTAACAGACTTATAAACTATCCAAAACTAGTGCAACTAGAGTCTTATCTTTTGCGAGATCCTGCCCATTTAGGGATGCTCGTGCTGCGTATACTTGTCTTTTGTAGTATACCTTGTTCGCAGCAACAATCTTGTAGTAAATCCTAAGTTCAGTAACTCTGTTAATGGTTGCATTGTTGTGTTTTGTATGTAACGCCTTATGTTTAAGATCTAATGTCTTTAGTTTCCATACGGTTCCTACTTTATCATGTGACTCGAGTAAATTTGATCCTCGCAATACCAGCTCCATACATGCATCTCTTTCTTAGTAAACGTCTTTTAGCGAAGCCGTCATATCAGAACTCCGAGGTACTCGTGCTTGAAGCACCTATTAGTTCTTTTCCTTTCCGAAGGAATCCCCACAATATTACTCGTGCAGTACGCCAAGTTCAATTCCAGGATTCATACGGTTGATCTATCACTGAAGAAGGTATACTAGAGAGTGATATATAATCAATGTTTTACAGGTTTAGAATTGATGATTCCACTTTAACTTCTTTTCCCTCGATGGGATGTGAAAGTAAGGAAGAATCAGTTATTCGACTACCTTTTCAGTCTTAATTATATACGACTCGTATACACGAAATTGTGATCATTGAATCACGTATGAATTCTAATATGAACTTCAGGACGGAGACTGTCCAGGGGTACGAGTAAGTGCATTGGCATAGGAACAAACTTAGAACCCGGTGTGACTCTTATAACCAGATCGCCTTCAATCTAAACACCTACAGAAGATACAAGGATAGCCCGGACAACACAACGAACTACTCAAAAACAGAATTAGCAGACCAGGCTTCTTACCCTTGAGAGCTCCAGTCTTATTCTTACCAGAAGTCGACGGAGTGCATCATATGTACCTCGATGACTGGAGACTTCATTAAGATTTCCTTTAGAAATCATTGTCTCTGCCTTGCATAGACGAGTTGATTGAGCAAACACAAGGAAGAGTTACTTTCAGAAATGGACATGAAATCCGAATATCACCAGTTCGAGTGTTAGGGAAGGATGTCCTAAAGACTACCCTCCGAACTCGATACGGACACTTCGAGTCCGTAGTGTTACCCCTCGGATAGGACCAATACATCCATAGTATTCATGAGCTAAATGAGTGGCGTACGCCTTTCTTACTGGGATCAGTTCGTCATTTCTCTATGTAATGGCTTACTTATCTACCCTCGTAGTAAGAAAGAACCCATAGAAACATTACCATCGGAGATACTTCTCGCAAAGTTCTCTAATCAAGAGTTTTGGAGTTTAGAGTCAAAATTTCCTGAGGCACACTATTAGTGTTGTGGAAATTCTTGAGTACTCTGCCAAATTATCCGAAATCGTTGGGAATTTGTCGGCACCGTAGTCACTGACGGAAAATTCGCTAAATTCTAGGTCTTACAGACCTACTATCATAGTCCATTCAGAACTCCCCACAAATTTCAAAAACCCTTTTGACTTTGACCCAGCAAGGGATGGCCCTTGACTGGGAAGTAAGCGAGAGAAAGAACCTTTGGAATTCCAAGTGAGAGACCAAATTCTTTAGGAAACCTCACTCTGGGAACGGCTTAATACGCTTCGTAAAGTGTGGAAAGCTAAAATCCAATATAGTTAGGACCTCCGAGATTCTTACCAGAATCGGTCTTGCATTTCACAAACTAGACCTACTCTGCGAACTCCGTAACGTACATTTTCCCCTTCGCGTCTCGAACTTGAAACAGTATCCTTCCATTAGGACTTTCGTAATCCCTCTCGACGAGATCGAGATTTACGAGATCCTTGCCTTCGTATTAGAACCGTAGTGACCCTCTACCCAGAGGTCAAGCGGACGAAGCAATGCCGTCGCCCGTTAGTGAAGGTTCGTTGGGATACCAACCGAGAACCCGATTTCACTTAGGAGTGCGAGAACCAATCGATTAGGAAGTTCACATAACGACTCGATCATTCGTACATACTTACTTGCTTAAATTCTAATTTCGGGACGAAATTCCTTCTAATGGGGGGATGATGTGACAACCCGGAATTTCCATTCTGAACAAACAATATCACTTCAATAGAAGTTATAACAGTCACAGTAAGTTTCCAGACTTCGGGTATAAGTTTGGCAGTTTTTCAGGATTTACACTTAAGGAGATATCAGGAGAGTGATTGCACTAGGGTTTTGTGCAACACTGTTATTCCAACACTCTGTTATATTAGAAATCATTTCAGGAATAAAAATATTTTCTGCCAAAAATATCTCAGGACTATAAATAGAATTCTGAACCAAATTCATTCATTATTCGCATTTCCAACTAGAGAAAAGCCATTTTCTCTCTCACAGATCTTTGGGTTTTTATCCCAAATCATGAGTACCTCTCTCTAGTAGTGTTAGAATGCTTATTATGTGTTCATAACATAGATTACATAGCTAAATCACTAGATTTAGCAGTTTACTCCCTAAGGTGTTCTTGGGCGGTAAACTCCCGAAACCAAGCCTAGACCGACCCTTGTGTTATGCTACTGCCTTAGACTCATTTGTATGCGTATTAGGGACAAGAGAACAACCAAGAATCACCCAAGTTTGGGATTTCACGGCCCAAGAGTATCTTAAGCCGTAAACTCCAAATTCAAGCTCAAAATGGTGCTTTTAAGGCACCTAAAGCATTGGACATTTACTAGAAATTGTTCCCAATTAAATCAAGGACCAAAACACATCAAAATCACCTTCCAAAGTGAGTTTACGGCCAAGGCATGGTTCTTGGGCCGTAAACATGAAAGAAGGGCACCAAAGTGTGCCTAATGCCTTCATATGCTTAAGGTAAAAGTCTAGAACCTATCCTACATATGCAAGAGACTTGAAAGCAACAAAAACACCATTCCAAGGGAGTTTGCGGCCGTAAAATCCAAAGGAAATGTCCTTAGGGCCGTAAACTCCTCTAAGGAGTGTTTCTAGGCCTTAAACCCTTCCAAGAACTTAACCACCAAGTTGGAATAATTCTAGGAATCATTTGGAACTTCAAAACACACAATACCCCCATGGTTGGGAGTTTACGGCCGTAAACTCAAGAGTTTACAACCGTAAACTCCATGTGTGATGATATATGGAGAGTAAACTCATATATAGGGTCCTTTGGAACCCTAAACCCAAGTACCTTGTCCCATAATAGCTTAAATGCAATCCTTAGGGCTTAAAGCACTTATATAAAGTGTTTATTATGTTCTAGGATGTCTTAACATTATCAATTAGTAATTTAAGTCTAATTGAGTGCATATATGTGTGATTATATGTTCATTAGGATCGTAGTGTGTGTACAAGTCCTCACTTGACACCTAACAATCCTACACCGTCCAGTTCTTCTAAACTACCAACTATAGGTGAGTTCATACCCCTTATCAATGTTTTAAATGATTTTAAATGCTTTAATGGGGGGGGGGGGGGATACAAGTAGAAACAAACATGTTATTGAATCATTGATATGTATTTTATAACTGTGTTTGTCATTTAACAGATTTCACATGCTACAAAATGTGATGCATGAAATGGTTTTAAATCTAAAAAATACATTGTTATCAAATGTTTTTCCTTTGAAATGTTTATTAAAATGACATCAAGTCATTGTTAATTATTGTTCAAAACCAATAAGATGTCTTAGAAAACCATTTTACATTCTTGAACTAAACTATGCATATACACTTATATTCTTATATATGTATCGATGTTATAGTTTACACCTTTTATTCAGTTTCCCACACCCTTGAGTAGTAAGAGTGTATAAACCTACATGATCAACCAATTATATTTCAATAAATTATCATAGGGATAATTTGAAGATATCAAACATTACTTCTATTACAAGGAATCACACAAGAGTCAGTTCATTCATGAGTCTATACTAGTACATTACCTGATACATTAGTACATATACATATGCTTACCTGATACATGAATATGTTTACATATACTTACCTGTTACATGAACACACATACATGAATACCATACAGGAACACTTTTACATAGGTGCATTATCCTGTATTCACTTACCTTGATACTCATACTTAGAACAATGAGGATGACTTATTAGTACTTCCTGTGTAAATTATCTTTCCTATCCCGGTTCAATGGGATATCTCGGTGGGACTTACCATTCCGAACCCCACTGATTAGCACCAGTGGTCGATGACCATCTACGGAGGTCTAAGGTTACTACTTATACTAGGTACATCGATAACCGGGGCTAACCCCTCCACCCACCTGCTGCTGCTACAGAGGAAAAGTGGACAATCTTCGATTGTTCATAAGGTTATACCTTTCGCTTATTGCGATGTTGTGTTACTCCTAGTACCCAACGATGACACTTACATTATTACTTTTCTGGACAATCCTCGGATGTTCATTAGGTTACATATTTCGCTTATTGCGATGTTGTGTTACTCCTAGTACCCAACGATGACACTTACATTATTACATATTTCCTATTACTTTATTTTGTGATATCTTCACATAAACGAGTAGTTAGACTAAGTACTTGTTAGCACCAGTACCTCCGCCTAACACTTACATGATTATACTTTTCCTGTTTACTTTATTTTGTGATGCTTTCACATAAACAAGGAGTTAGACTAAGTACTTTAGTACTAGTCAACAGAAAGGAAAAGCTATCATTTTACTTACAGAACATTCGGGTCTTGGTAGAAGACTACATTTCATACATGTAGGAAATAAGGGATTTTCTAGGATTTTCAAACTTATATCAATTGTTACATTTAAAGATTTGCCAGACAATCATGACAGTTTTCCAAACAAGACAATGACACTTAAATACTTATGAATTCACCAGCTTTAAAGCTGATACTCACTTTCAAAATAACTTGTATTCTCAGGTCAACAGTAGACAGGTACGATTGCCAGGTTTTGAAAAGATGGAGCACAAACAAGACTCGCCTTATCTTGATTATTCATTTTATTATCATACATTATGAAAGAACACACATGTATTAAAACTTTACTTTTAATGCAATGGATGATGTTGTTGCTTGTTTAATATATTACACTGTTGTGATACTGTACATGACGTCCTCCACCCCTGAACGTTTTCGTTGTTCGTGGTTTTGGGGTGTGACATTTTCGAAGAAACGTATTTTATTCATTTTAAAACGTTTGGGATGTCATCGTTAATACAGAAACATAAGCATAAACAGAACTTACATTTATTTACACTAGTGATCTACATCTCTTTAAATCTCTCAGTGTAATGTGACTTCATATCAACACCTGTGATATAAATAAATTGAGTGGGTTAGGTTGGGAAACCTGGTGAGTACATAGGGTTTTCAACCCACAATAATATAATTATTATGTTTAATTAATCAAACAATCAACCCAGTTATCCATCCCCATTATCTTCTTTAGTCTTAAGGATCTACCCTAAGAATAAGCTATTCCTCGTTTATTTATTCCTAAGGATCATCCTAAGGAATCGGCACAAAGTCCATCGTTACCAAGGCTTATAGATTATAAGTGGTGAACACGTAGTCTAAAACATCTGGTAAACACTTAGTTCACAAGTAGCTAGCGAACACACTTAGTTCAAAATGCCTAGTGAACACACTCAGTTCAAAAATATCTAATGAGCACCTAGTTCAAAAACACCTACAGGTTACGAGCCTGCTAGCGTTCCACTGGACTGTCTAGTATCGTCCATGGTCGTCATCTATACTCCACTAGATGACTGGATCACTGTCAACATTGATGTCTTTCATCGTGTTGTCTCACAACAGCTATTTCATCTACCCATGTTTTACCCAACATATTTTGTAGATATAAAATACATATACAGTTTAAATCATTTAAAACATGTATAAAAATCTTTCACCCAGCATAGACAGCAAGTATTCAGACAATATGCACACATAACACATAATTTATATTAAAATACTTCATATCTATGTGTAAGATGAAAGAGACTATGCACTCACCTGAAAGGTGGTGACTCAGCACTTGGACAACACTTCGATACTCTCAAAACAATTTTCCTTCGATAAAACCTAATACCAATACCACTAGGGTTTAGTTTAACGACAACCGCGACAAATTAATAGTCTATCTATTATTATTATTATTATTATTATTATTATTATTATTATTATTATTATTATTATTATTATATAAGCGTTAAATAACACTCAATATAACTCATAATAATAGCCCAAATACTCATTATAAGTTTCTAATAACGTTACTATATTAAAACATAAGCTATACTAAAGATAGGGTAGGCATAGCTCACTTACAACGGGTTTTCTCGAAAACCGGGCTTCACTGGAGCAGCGTTCCCGAGCCGAAAGGCTCTTTTCTCGGGACTCCAGGAGCCTCGGGGCTTTCTTCGGGTGCTAGGGGGTTTACCTAGGCTTTAGGGGGGGGGGGGGGGGGGTTGGGAGGCTAGAGAGTGAAACTAGAGAGAGAAAGTGAGTTTGGGAGGTGTGAAGAAGAGGCTAGACTCGACACCTCTATTTATAGTGAAAATATCTGATGGACTCGCCGAGTAGGGGGACCTACTCACCGAGTTGGTGCATGTGGTGGCCTTCTGGTGGTGCCACGTATCCAATTCTGGTGGTGCCACGTCACCCCTATCGCGTATCAGCCTTCAAACTTAGAAAAATCATAACTCTCGCATACGAGCTCCGTTTTTGACGTTCTTTTTTTCAACGCATAGGTAAAATCAGGATCTACAACTTTCATTTAGACTCTATCGGCTAATTCTCGATCGATCTCAAATTTAACAGTAGGAGGCATTTAGACTATTAAATGACCGCGAAGAATTCGTAACTCCTTCATACGGACTCCGTTTTCATCTATATTTTTACCGTTGAGTTCTATTAATGAGATCTTCAACTCTAATTTAGGTCGCGTAAGCCAAAAACCGCTCGAACTAAAATTCGAGTTTCGGACCATGCACTGCTAAGCCGAATCTTAGAAAAATTATAACTTCTTCATACGAAGTCAGATTTGGGCGTTCTTTTTATGGATTTTCTCGGTTTAACATATTCTATGAATTTCGTTTAGATCACTAAGGCTAAAAAGTCATCCATCGTAAATTCACTATTTACGTCTCCCGGTGTCGTGTCGGTTTTGTCGTAAAACTTCGACGGGCCATAACTTTTTCGTTATAACTCGGATTTCGGCGTTCTTTATATGTACGGAAACCTTGAGACATATTCTACAACTTGGTTACGAATATTTATTATAAATAATCTTTTGCCTAAAAGTCGTTTTCGACACTTATTGCCTCTAAATTGACTAGCCCGGATCTACGGGCATTACAACAAGTTATTTAAATGACCAGTTAATAACCCCTTATGGTCGTTTGATCCCTTCCATCTTCATGTTCAATCATACTTTCATTTTCTTTGTAGTTTCTATTAATTTATATTTTACAATTAAACTAAAGGAGCACTTGAAGATATTAATTTACAAGTTGGTATTCTTAGTTTTATAGGTAAAATGGTGAAAATATGTTTTTGCATATTTTAGTTTTAATTTTTTCTTTGTGTTGTGGGAATGACAGGTTAAAGAAATGACAGTTTAAGACCCTTTATCTATTTAACCTTATGAAAGTCTTAGTATGTAAAAGTTTATGCAAGGATGTATATGTAAAATCATGTTTGTGGCTTGTTTTGGTTGCGGATTAAGCTGATATGAATGAAAAATTCAAACTCAAATTCCTCACAAAAGGAGTTGATAGGATTGAAAATCTTTTAAGTGGATTGTTGTAATGTGGCCTTTTTGCTTTTACCTACATTTATGCAAATATGTAATTAATTCTTTTATTTTAAATGTTATAATATCTTAAAACTTAAACTATGCTTGTTTCTTTGAACCAAGTTTTAACGAGTTGCATGTTGAAGATGGAACTGACTTTTATCCGTTTTATGTAGAAGCAAGTCAAGTGAAGATTGTATACAAATCCTCAGGTGTAGACAAATGATTTGTAGTCTAATGCCATGGTAATATGAGAACATATTGTGTATGTGTTACATTGAATCTGCATATTGGTTTTCATATAGTTGTTTTACCTTTATACAAAATTTAAGAAGAAAATTATAGATAATGTTGAGAAGGGAGGTCGTCTAATGCCTTGATATATAAAACAAAGGCTACATAAATATTTAATTTAAGTCGGGGGTAGTTTGGTAATTTTGCTATATTAATTATCATATCCAACGATAGAATCATTGGTTTTGCAAACATTTATATGTATTCTAGATAGTTTATTATTATTCAAATACTCTTTATGGTAGCATTCTAAGTTGTCATATATTTCCTAAATGGGGCCGACTCGAGCATGTAAGCGAGGAAAGAGAACTGCTTTCAGGCTTGACAATGTTAAGTTTTGAGGTTGGGTTTTTGCTGGATGCCCGTTACAATTAACATGCTTAGAGACTCTGTTAAGTTGTTGGTCAAGTTTTGTTGCTAGGACTTGATTTCTTGCAAGGTATTGTTGACCAAACTTCAATGTCTAATAAGAAAATAATTAAAACTAAGATGTTGTAAGATATACAAAAAATAGGATGACAAACTATACAAATAATTGTAACTATGTGTGCTATTATTTGCATTAACCCCTTTTAGTGAGTAATGTATATAATATACTACTATAATTTTTTCTATTACAGCATTTCATTTTCATTTATTTTATCTACAACTTCTATTTTTTTCTGTTGTAACATTTTTTCTTACTAAGTCTAACTCTAAATTTATACACTTATTGTTTTTAAAAAATTATATGATACTCTCTTACATTAACCATTGTTGTAAGTCCAGGTTGCTACTTTTGATGCAATAGTGTCCAAAAGAAATGATATATCGGATGATATGAGCTTCCATACCCAAAACATACTCAAAGTAGCATGTCAAAACGAAGAAACGGTTAGCAACTATTGACTGATAGATCATGTGTAGGCCAAGGTGGTCACTTATTTCCATGTTTAAACTTAATGCGGCTGGAAGCTGTCTTGGTGGAAATTTAAGACATTGCATCGAATTTATTACTCTGACTTCTCAATTGAAGCAGAGGTTGTTCAAGTCTTTGATCATGTTTGTGCCTCTAGCCTAATTCTAGTTATGTTGTGTTTTTTTGCCCTTGTGGAAGTGTTGTTTCCAAAATGATGTTGGGAAGGTTTGTTTTCATTTATATAATTACTATAAACTGAAACAGATATTTGTGCATCTAGCCTAATTCTTTGTGTTGTGGAAATGGTAGGTTAAAGAGATGTTGTGTCGTTTTGTTATTTTTTTGCAATTACAAGGAAATATTGAGTGCCTATTATGTGTCCTCAAAGATGATGTGTCTGGTTTGTGTGTCACATGTAAATAGTTTTTACGAGTCAAGTCAATCGAATATCATTTTTTTATTTGAAGTTAACGAAGGCCTTACAATTATTAGTGAATATGGGAGACATGGAATATGATCAAGGAAAACAATAAGAAGGCATATTATATGGGCCACTCAAGGAAAACAATAAGAATGTGGAATTAAAAATAAGACTAATTATGTCTTCACTTCATCTTGCCTCATGAGACTTTGGTCATTTCATAACAGCTTAATATCTAAACACATACGAAAATATTAAAGCACAACCGAACTAAAAAAAATAGTTAAGTTGAAGGTTCAATTTATTACAACTATATGGCTGCAAGAAAATTAAATAACCATAGGATTGAATCTTCAAAATTTGAAATGTTAACAAAGTGAAAGAGTAATGTTTGGATTTGCTCAAAATAGTCAAATTGATTAATTGAATCATAACCATCTTTTGATGACTTACTTGGTAAGACATATAAAAGATATGGTGGGTAACTCCTTGACTTATGTTAAAAAGCATATATTGTAACCCAACCAAAATATCAAAATTTTTATTAATTTGGTTAACCAAATTGAATAAAGTCAAACTAATCTTATAGTTAACTTAAAAGTGGTTATGGTTTGTTTATAACCTCCCAAAAATACAGGCCAAAAATTTCATTTTTGATTAAGTTATTATAAAACCAATTAATATAGAAACAACCATATTAACATCCCATGTCAAAACCAAAGTGCAAGTAATCAAACATATTAATGTAAATCAATATCAGAGTGTAATCCCAAGGATCTCCTGCGCGGAAAACATAGTGTGATGCGCTGCGATCGAACCGACTCCTTTCCTTTGAAACAAAGTACCTGAAACCAAAACTGTAAACTGTAAGCATGAAGCTTAGTGAGTTCCACCATCATACCACATACCATACTAATAACATATTGTCAGTGTAACAGCTCAAATTTTTCAAACAAATTTTTCATTTTAAAAACATAATTATTTCCTTTTTAAACAAGACATAAATAGTTGATTATTCAGTCAATACAAATATTCAAAATCCCAAGATCATAAAACCATCTTCAGTGTGTATCGATCATGCCGGCGCCTTCCCACGGTCCTCGCTAGTACCTGAAATACATGCACAACAACTGTAAGCATAATTGCTTAGTGAGTTCCCCAATATACACTTACGCACATACGCCTTTCCAGGCCCTGACCTTCCGGTCCTCATAACCTAATCGCCTTCCGGCCCGTAACATATTGCCTTCCGGCCCACATATCATACATAGCACATATAACATATAACATACCACATATAGCATACATATCACATATCATAACCGACCTTCCGGTCACACAGTTCAACCCTTCCGGGTACAGTATAGTGAGAAGACTCACCTCGTAAATGCTGAAAACTAGCAACTCCTGAAATCACTCGTGCACAAACCAACGAGCTACAACCCTCCTATAACATTACATAACTCATTAGCACTCATATCATCTAAGTGTGACTATCCCTAAGAAGTCAGACTTAGGTCAACTCTGGTCAACGATCAACGGTCAACTCGACTGGACTCGGCGAGTACCAAGGCGACTCGCCGAGTCTAGTCGTCCTCACAAATTCCTGAATATTCCCTTTCTACTCGTCGAGTATCCCTCTTGACTCGACGAGGTCCTCGTGGAAGAATCGCGGGGCCACCCCGACTCCACTCGCCGAGTCTGATGAACAACTCGGCGAGTCCCAGTAAATCTTCAAGCTACTCGCCGAGTCTGAAGAACAACTCGGCGAGTCCAAGCCATGCAGACGAGTAACTGCTTCCTGAGATAAGTCTCGTCCCGAAGTACACATGCATGGGACCTTCTGGACCTCTAAAGGTCCTAATACAAGATTAAAGTCGTGGGATAACAAGGCATTACTTCATCAATTCACTAAATGGGTTCTATAAACCCTAATTTCATAAATACATCATTATAGCAGAGCATACACGAATTCTTACCTGGATGATGTATTCTCTTTATTCCCAATCCTCAGAATGTGACCCCTTGCTGCTCTTCTAGCCAATCCTTCCTCTTCCTTGCACACCCACTCTCTTATAACCAACAATAGCCTAAGATCCTTGCTCCTGCTGCACTAACCGATTTAGGGTTCTTCTCAGAAGGCAAAAACGAACAATGACGGCCAATGGACCCCTTTTATACGTCCCAAACCTGAACGGTTAGGGTTTCCGCTAAACAGCGTCGACTCGCCGAGTCCATATCTGGACTCGTCGAGTCCAGTCGCGGACCCGCGACCAAGTCTGCGACCCTACTCGGCGAGTCTTGGCCCCAACTCGCCGAGTCCCCTCTTAAATCATCCAAAAACATAATTTAAACAATACCTGAGATTTCGGGCTGTTACAACTCTCCCCCACTTGGATTAGACTTCGCCCTCGAAGTCTCACTCCGCAAATAGTTCCGGATGCTGCCCCCGCATCTCGCGTTCCGGTTCCCAAGTCATTTCCGATCCCTTACGGTGTTGCCATTGAACCAACACCAAGGGTACCTCCTTGTTCCTCAGAACCTTGATCTTCCGATCTCTGATCGCCACTGGTCTCTCCGCGTAATTCAGGCTCGCATCCACCTGAATATCCTCCAATGGAACCACTGCCGACTCATCGGCTATGCACTTTCTCAACTGCGACACATGAAAAGTGTCATGGACCTGACCTAACTCCGCTGGTAACTCCAACCGATAGGCTACCCGGCCTATCCTTGCAATCACACGAAATGGCCCAATATACCGGGGCCCCAACTTGCCTCTCTTCCTGAACCGAATCACTCCTTTCCAAGGAGAGACCTTCAGGAGAACGAAGTCGCCGACCTGAAATTCAAGCTCGGATCGGCGCCTGTCTGCATAACTCTTCTGTCGGCTCTGGGCAGTCAATAATCTTTGTCTCACTTGTTGAATCTGTTCTGTCGTCTGGAGTATGATCTCCGTGCTGCCCATCACTCTCTGTCCCACCTCTCCCCAGCAAATGGGAGTCCGACACCGCCTACCATACAGCAGCTCGAAAGGCGGCATACCAATGCTCGAATGGTGGCTGTTGTTGTAGGAGAACTCCGCCAACGGTAAATACGCATCCCAACTACCCCCGAAGTCTAACACACACGCTCGGAGCATGTCCTCCAGCGTCTGAATCGTCCGCTCGCTCTGACCGTCTGTCTGGGGATGGTATGCGGTACTAAAATGCAATTTAGTACCCAGCTCCTCATGGAATTTCTTCCAGAACCTGGAAGTGAAGCGCACATCGCGGTCTGACACAATCGAGATCGGCACCCCGTGCCTAGACACCACCTCTTTCACGTATATCTCCGCCAACTTTTCCGCTGAAGAACTCTCACTGATGGCAAGGAAGTGAGCACTCTTCGTCAACCTATCCACAATCACCCAAATTGCGTCAACTCCCCTAGCAGTCCTTGGCAATTTGGTGATAAAATCCATAGTGATCTGTTCCCACTTCCACTCGGGGATCTCCAATGGCTGCAACTTGCCATGCGGTCTCTGGTGTTCGGCCTTAACCCTACGGCAGGTCAAGCACCTCTCAACGAACCATGCTACGTCCCTCTTCATACAGGGCCACCAATATTCCTTCCTTAAATCCAAATACATCTTTGTAGCACCGGGATGGATCGAGAATTTAGATCTATGAGCCTCTTCCATCAATGTAATACGCGTACCGCCCACGAACGGCACCCAAATCCGACCCTGAAACGTCATAAGGCCTCGACTATCCTTGACTAACTCCGAGATTAACCCCACAACCCGCTCTTTCTTCCGCATTTCTGGTCGCACAGCCTCTGCCTGGGCTCCACGAATAGCGTCCAACACTGGAGTCATCACTGTCAATCTCAAACATACCTCTCGCAATGGAGTGCTCTCCGCCCTGCGGCTCAATGCATCGGCTACCACATTAGCCTTGCCTGGGTGGTACAGGATCTCACAATCATAATCCTTGACCACATCCAACCACCTCCTCTGACGCATATTTAGGTTGGGCTGATCCATCAAATACTTCAAACTCTTATGGTCCGTGTATATCGTGCATCGAACCCCATACAAGTAGTGACGCCAAATCTTGAGGGCGAACACTACTGCCCCCAACTCTAAATCATGCGTGGGATATCTCGCCTCATGAGGCTTCAGCTGCCTCGACGCATAAGCTATCACATGACCCCTCTGCATCAATACTGCACCCAATCCCGAAATCGATGCGTCGCAATATACCACGAAATCTTCCATCCCTTCAGGGAGAGCTAATACCGGGGCTTCGCACAATCTCTGGCGAAGTGTCTCAAAGGAGGTCTGCTGCTCAGGCCCCCATGAGAATGCAACACCCTTCCGGGTCAATCTGGTGAGTGGCACTGCGACCTTGGAAAAATCCTTGATAAATCTCCGATAATACCCTGCCAACCCAAGGAAACTCCTGATCTCAGAGGGTGACTTCGGCACCTCCCAACTCATCACCGCCTCAACCTTGGCCGGATCGACCAATATCCCTTTCTGATTAACTACATGTCCTAGGAACTGGACCTCCCGCAACCAGAAGTCACATTTGGAGAACTTTGCATAAAGTTTCTCCGACCTCAATACCTCAAGGACCTCCCTCAAATGCTCCTCATGCTGCTCTCTAGATCTCGAATACACCAGAATATCGTCGATAAATACAATCACTGACCGATCCAACATCGGCCTGCATACCCTGTTCATGAGATCCATGAACACAGCCGGGGCATTGGTGAGTCCAAAAGGCATCACCACAAACTCATAATGCCCATATCGCGTCCTAAACGCTGTCTTCTGGACGTCCTCTTCCCGTACCCTCACCTGATGGTATCCTGATCTCAGATCGATCTTGGAAAACCAAGATGCTCCCTGCAACTGATCGAATAAATCATCGATCCTAGGCAACGGGTAACGGTTCTTGACCGTTAGCTTGTTCAACTCCCGGTAATCAATGCACATCCGGTGTGAACCATCCTTCTTCTTGACGAACAGAATGGGTGCTCCCCATGGCGAGCTGCTCGGCCGAATGAATCCCTTTCCCAGCAACTCCTGGAGTTGCGAGGACAACTCTTGCATCTCTGGAGGTGCAAGACGGTAGGGCACTTTAGCGATAGGCGCGGCCCCCGGAACCAGATCAATACCAAACTCTACTTGCCTCACAGGAGGTACTCCCGGCAGTTCCTCGGGAAAAACATCTGAAAATTCACGCACCACAGGGACCTCCTTACTTGACTTCGGTCTCTCGGAAACCTCCCGCGTATCCGTCACATACGCCACAAAACCCTTACAGCCCTGCTGTAGACACTGCCTCGCCCTAGCGGCCGAACAAAAAGCTGATCCTGAACGGGTACCCTCACCGTACACCGAAAGAACTCCCCCACTATGGTCTCGTATGGTCACCAACTGACGCTCGCAGTCGATGACAGCGCCGAACCGACTCAACCAGTCCATGCCCACGATAACACAGACATCCCCCATCGCAATAGGAATCAGATCAATCGGGAATTCGACCCCGAAAATCTCTAGTACACATCCCCGAAGGACCTCCGTAGCACGAATCACTTTCTCGTCAGCTATAGAAACTCTCAAAGGTCGACTCAACGACTCACGACTAACGCCAATCTGCTGACTAAAGGCTAAGGACACAAAGGACCTACTCGCACCCGAGTCAAATAACACTAAAGCAGGCACAGAGTTCACAAGGAAAGTACCTACGCGCATAATAACATAAGCATAACATATTGACATAAAAAAAAATAGTTACACGAATTACAACATACCTGCCACAACATCGGGCGCAGCGCGGACCTCCTCCGCAGTCAGCTGAAAGGCTCTCCCACGAGCCCTCGGGGCCTCGACCTTCACCGGTCGAGTCTCAGTAGTCCTGGCAACAGGTGCAGATCCCTGACGAAGCTGCGGACACTCGGCCTTCCGATGGCCGGTCTGGTTGCAATGGAAGCAAACCATAAACCCCTTGGGGCACTCCCTAGCAATGTGCCCCTCCTTGCCGCACTTGTAGCAGGCACCGGCTCGACACGCCCCATCGTGACCCTTGCCGCACTTTACGCAAGTGCGGTTCTTCGAACCTCCCGTCCTCGAATCGGCGGACTTAATCCGCTTGGCTGCCGGCTGAGACTGAGCCGGCCGCCGGTCTGCCTGCTGAGACTCGGCCTCCTCCCTGGCCTGAGTCTCTAACTCGATCTCACGCTTCCTGGCATTCGCCTGAAGCTCAGTAAAGGTATGATAAGTGGAGTTTGACACAAACTCCCGGATCTCCCTCCTCAGAACACCCAAGTACCGGCTCATCCGAGCCTGCTCTGTGGCCACCAGCTCGGGGCAAAACATCGCCCTCTCATGGAACTTCCGCGTGATCGCCGCCACCGAATCAGTACCCTGCTTGAGGGTTAAGAACTCCTGAACCAATCGTTCCCGCTCCACCGGGGGAACGTACTCCTCCCTGAACATGGTAGTGAACCCCTCCCATGTCACTGCCGCAGTCTCTGCCAAAGTGAAGTTCGCCGTCACGAACTTCCACCAGTCCTTTGCTCCCAGACGGAGCTGGTTCAAAGCGAACCGCACCCTCAGGTGCTCCGGGCATGAACAAGTGTAAAAGCACCCCTCTATATCTGCGATCCACCTCATCGCAGCAATCGGATCCTGCGTCCCATCGAACTCTGGTGGCTTCGTGTTGCTGAACTCTCGGAACAGCAATGAATCACCCCCCTGTGGCCTAGCGGCGGCCACAGCTGCGGTAGCTGCAGCGGTTGCAGCCTCAGTCAATGCGGCGTACCGCTCGTCGAACGTCTCCATCAGGGTGGTCTTGATAGACCCAAACATCTCCGGGATCTCAGCCCGGATCGCCGCCGCCACCTCCTCGTGGATCATCTGACGGATATCCTCATCACTCACACCGCTCGTACTTGCTCCGTGACGCGGTCTAACCATGATATCTCTGAAATACAACATAAAACTATCAGAGATTTTATCGAGTATAATCGTACTCGATACGCAACCCTACTCAGTCCCAGATATCCAGGGATTCTTACTTGGGCCTCCCACTGACCCGGTGTCCTCGGTAGTACGGGCCCAATACTACCGACCACACCGCATCAATGTTCATCCCAAGTCCTCCTCCCCAAACTCCGGATAGTGAGTACTCTACTTCTGATACGCTCTATCTACCCGCATACTAGCAAAGCATCTCATATAAGCAACTTCCCTAGACTAAGGCTTCACAATTCAGGCCACTCTAGTCCTATCATGAATACCTAGTCTTCTAGCATGCATAACAATTCATATTATATAATATTGTAAGGTATTTTGGGGATCTTTACCGTTCGGGCGCTGACTGATCGTACACACTGCTTCTTTCTTGCTTACCACAAAACCATTTACAAAAGTTTATGCCTTTATTTGAAAAGTTTCCTCAAATCCTCGGTTTGAGTTCAGTTACCCCCTTAAGGTGTACCCGAATCCCTCAAACCAAGGCTCTGATACCAATTGTAACAGCTCAAATTTTTCAAACAAATTTTTCATTTTAAAAACATAATTATTTCCTTTTTAAACAAGACATAAATAGTTGATTATTCAGTCAATACAAATATTCAAAATCCCAAGATCATAAAACCATCTTCAGTGTGTATCGATCATGCCGGCGCCTTCCCACGGTCCTCGCTAGTACCTGAAATACATGCACAACAACTGTAAGCATAATTGCTTAGTGAGTTCCCCAATATACACTTACGCACATACGCCTTTCCAGGCCCTGACCTTCCGGTCCTCATAACCTAATCGCCTTCCGGCCCGTAACATATTGCCTTCCGGCCCACATATCATACATAGCACATATAACATATAACATACCACATATAGCATACATATCACATATCATAACCGACCTTCCGGTCACACAGTTCAACCCTTCCGGGTACAGTATAGTGAGAAGACTCACCTCGTAAATGCTGAAAACTAGCAACTCCTGAAATCACTCGTGCACAAACCAACGAGCTACAACCCTCCTATAACATTACATAACTCATTAGCACTCATATCATCTAAGTGTGACTATCCCTAAGAAGTCAGACTTAGGTCAACTCTGGTCAACGATCAACGGTCAACTCGACTGGACTCGGCGAGTACCAAGGCGACTCGCCGAGTCTAGTCGTCCTCACAAATTCCTGAATATTCCCTTTCTACTCGTCGAGTATCCCTCTTGACTCGACGAGGTCCTCGTGGAAGAATCGCGGGGCCACCCCGACTCCACTCGCCGAGTCTGATGAACAACTCGGCGAGTCCCAGTAAATCTTCAAGCTACTCGCCGAGTCTGAAGAACAACTCGGCGAGTCCAAGCCATGCAGACGAGTAACTGCTTCCTGAGATAAGTCTCGTCCCGAAGTACACATGCATGGGACCTTCTGGACCTCTAAAGGTCCTAATACAAGATTAAAGTCGTGGGATAACAAGGCATTACTTCATCAATTCACTAAATGGGTTCTATAAACCCTAATTTCATAAATACATCATTATAGCAGAGCATACACGAATTCTTACCTGGATGATGTATTCTCTTTATTCCCAATCCTCAGAATGTGACCCCTTGCTGCTCTTCTAGCCAATCCTTCCTCTTCCTTGCACACCCACTCTCTTATAACCAACAATAGCCTAAGATCCTTGCTCCTGCTGCACTAACCGATTTAGGGTTCTTCTCAGAAGGCAAAAACGAACAATGACGGCCAATGGACCCCTTTTATACGTCCCAAACCTGAACGGTTAGGGTTTCCGCTAAACAGCGTCGACTCGCCGAGTCCATATCTGGACTCGTCGAGTCCAGTCGCGGACCCGCGACCAAGTCTGCGACCCTACTCGGCGAGTCTTGGCCCCAACTCGCCGAGTCCCCTCTTAAATCATCCAAAAACATAATTTAAACAATACCTGAGATTTCGGGCTGTTACAGTCAGGCATATATCTGGGTGCCCGACCTACCCCTTCGATATCTTTCAACCGGTAACCGCCTAGCATATCTGGGTGCTGGCCTCCCCTTCGGCCTCTTTCAACCGGTAACCGCCTAGCATATCTGGGTGATGGCCTCCCCTTCGGTCTCTTTCAACCGGTAACCAGGAGCTAACCTCCCCGTCGGTATCTTTCAACCAGTAACAGGGGACTATTTGACCCCCTACCACTACCACATAATAACATAGCATAACATACATGAATATATTGTCAGACATATCTGGGTATCCGACCTACCCCTTCGGTATCTTTCAACCGGTATCCGAGGACTATTTAATCCTCTACTACTACCACATAATATCATATCACATGTATCATAATCTGTCTAGCATAGCTAGGTACTAAACTACCCCTTCAGCTCTATCGATCGGTAACCGGAGACTATTCCTCCTACTACCACTATCACATAACATCATATCATGCTAATACCTAAAGCATATCAGGTAGTAGCAAAACTATATGATTATCACACAGACAATCATCTATTATACAACTCCTACTAGTGGGCCAGCATTGTGGCCTTAGACCCACTTCTACTCGAAGGTAACTCACCTCACACTGCTGAAGTCCCGAAGACACAACCCCAACTGCTAGATGACAGAATCCCGATCTGTCAATATCAAAACATCACCCAATTAATAATTAGGTCCTAACACATAACCACAAGTTCTTTGTTTGGATAATTACTACATTACCCCAAGCTTGGCTTATTCAAGCCCAAGGCCCAATCCATAGGCCCAAAGTTAACTGGGAATCAAAGCCCAACATATGGCCGAATTTTCCAAATTGGGCCCAAGCCTTTACATGGTCTTATTTTAAGGCCCAACATCATATAATCATTAGGGCCCAAACTAAGGCCCATCTATGGCCCAATTTTCCAAATTGCACCCAAACCCCTTACATGGGACTTACCCTAGGCCCATTAAATTATTCTAGTCCAATTGCTTGACTTTGGATGACCCATTAATAACCCAATCATCAAGGCCCAATAAAGAGGCCAATAATAAACCAAGTGAAATTAGGGTTTCACATAAAATGATGATTAGGGTTAAGTTTCCTACTTAACCCATTAAGTCCAATATTACTTAGATTAAGTTTTTGCCAATGATTATTATTTAATATTTCAAGTTATTAAATAATTATCATGTGTCCCGATTAATTCCCCAAATTAGGGTTTCATGACATTAGGGTTTTCCAAACGCTAATTAGGGTTTCCAACCCATCGTAGCCCAATAGACCCAATAGCTAAATCCTTAGATCCATTAGGGTCCATTAAGCCCACTAAACACATGTTTGGGCTTTCTAGGTCAACTATGGTCTAATAGACCCATTAGGGTTTCACTAGGCCCATTAGGGCTTCATTGGGCCCATTAGGTTTTCAAGCATCCCAAACGAATCAAACTCAACAAGGCAAACACAGCGCCACCCGACTCGGCGGCCGGTGGCGGCAGCCACCACCCTACGGTGGTGGTTTGATTTTCCTTTCATTATTCCAATTTTTACAATTTACAATGAACTAATGAAATAAACACACACACTATACTAAATAAACCCACACCCACAACCACCCTTGTGGTAGCCGGCGGTGGCATGTGGCGGTAGCCACCACCTCACGGTGGTGGTGGTGGACTCTCCGGCCACACAAAGACACATACAACCCCATAGAAAGGGTAGCAGCAATTACACACGAACATACTCCCATAAACACACCCACAACCACCTCTCACAATGGCTGATGGCGGCAAGATATGGCAGAAAGCGGCAGAAAGAGTAGAAGTGGCAACAACCACTATGGTTGGCTGCCATGGTGGTCCGCTAGAGTTCCGAACAACAACATCCGCCAATGCTACACTGAAATATACACATACATGGGCGAAAACATTCGCCGAGCTGATGTACTCCATCCTTGGAGGTGGGCGACGGCGGAGAAGCAACGAACTGATGGTAAATCCTCACTGCAACAGCGGCGGCGCCACCAAACGGCACCAATGAAGGCGAGGGTATCGGTCGGCAATGGAGGCGGCGCGGCAGACGGTGAATAGGAGGGAGGAAACACTACACAACCGAGAACAACATCGACAGCAGTAGCGACGTGTTCCCCGGCGGTCCGTCTTCGTCGGCAGTTGTGCAACGTCGGCATCCGGCTTCACGACGGAGGGGCGACGGTTGGATGACTTCCATTTTTGGTGGCGGATGGCAAAAGAACTAGGGTTAGGGTTTTGTTGCTTCCTCCAAAACGCAGCCATGAGGAGGGTGACGGGTTATATCCCGTTCTTATTACAACTTACACCAAATATTCAAATTCAGTCCCTCCTTCTCAAATCTTCTTCAACTTACATCCATAAGTTACCAAACCACCCCCATTTTTAATTATTCCTTACAATACAAGCCCCATAAGTTAACCCTTTAACCCTCAGTAATAAGAATGTGGCTTTTAACACCCTAAGGTGTACACCCGTTAATTCGCATAACTTAGGCTAAAGTAAAATGCATAAAAATATACGTCTCAGGATTTAGGGATTATTATTTATTTACTTATTTTATTTAATCTTACTTATTTACATTCCAAAATAGAATGTTACATTGTCGGTTTTTAGGATTCATATATCTTGAAAATTCTTAATCATTTAGTCATCCAAAGAATTGATATTGTTGTATTCATGCGACAATTAAAAGTGTGGTTTTTAAATTTACAATACAAGCCCCATAAGTTAACCCTTTAACCCTCAGTAATAAGAATGTGGCTTTTAACACCCTAAGGTGTACACCCGTTAATTCGCACAACTTAGGCTAAAGTAAAATGCATAAAAATATACGTCTCAGGATTTAGGGATTATTATTTATTTACTTATTTTATTTAATCTTACTTATTTACATTCCAAAATAGAAGGTTACATTGTCGGTTTTTAGGATTCGTATATCTTGAAAATTCTTAATCATTTAGTCATCCAAAGAATTGATATTGTTGTATTCATGCGACAATTAAAAGTGTGATTTTTAAATTTACAAGCTAATCCCCCGACTAATACTAAGGTTTCATGAAGTTAATTTATGTTTCCGGAGAGAAATTGAAGGTTCAATTTCCGAATGAAATTAAAAAGCGATGACATGTTTGATAAAAGGAAAATATCCATCGAAAGAAAACTATTATGCTCAAATAGCCCGCCAAAAGAAAAATAATGGCCACCTTACAGTATTTGTGCAAAAAAACTATTTTTAGTTGTCGTATATCACATATTCCCTAATGGAACTAACTACCGACGAAAACTATTCGCCGCCGCCGCTTCGCACAGGTACACCACTAGTATATATATATATATATATATATATATATATATATATATATATATATATATATATATATATATATATATATTGTTTAGTCTAATTTAAAAATTAAAAATTATTCTGAAAATCAGGATGTTACAAGCTGGTATCAGAACTTTGGTTTGAGGAATTTGGACGAACACTCGTACGATTTCTAACTCAAACTAAAGATCTGAGAGATTTATTTATTTTATCGAGAAGCAGGATAGTAAAATAAAAACATACTTTTATTTGGTCACCCATATTCCTTTATTTTTTCGATTATGATACAGAGACATGACATAAAAACAAGCATGTTGTAAATTCTTCATTTACATTTTTTTCGACACATGCTTTTACGTGTCATAAAAACATTATGTATCATAGTTCATGTGTCATTAAAATCCTATTTTTCTACTAATGCCACAAGAACAAATCACAACGTTTTGATAGGAAAATCTACAGAAAAGTTGTAATATTTTGGGAAAAGTTCTAATAAAGTCTTAAATTGATTTTTTTGAACAGAAAAGCCCGACTATTTAACTTTTTGAATAGAAAATCATAAGAAACAGACTAATTTATTTACTTTAGCCATTTTTTGACCTATTCAACTGGTCATGTGACCAAATCGTTAATTTTTCTAAAATAATATGACTTTTTTTTTGGAGATTTTGTCAAAAGTTGTATATAGTGTATAAACATATTTATGCATTTTTTAAGTTTATATATATATATATATATATATATATATATATATATATATATATATATATATATATATATATATATATATATAGGCTAGGATTAAATATGAATCACAACTATTGTGTTAATGTATGACTAATTTTGGTCCTTTAGATTAAAAGAATGAGTGGTTAGGATAACAATGGCACGATGGTAATTAACTATGGACAAACTAATATTTTATATAGTAAAACATGTAATTTGACATTTTGTTTAATAACAAATTAGGAAAATGCATTTATTAAGGGATACAAATCAAAAATCCAGGGGAATTTCAAATAAAAAATTAACATTACTAATCCAAATCAACATTTCAGTCTTCTGTATTTTGTTCTTCATAAACCAACTTCAATTTTACATGCCATTCTTCAAGAATCATATTTAGTTTAACATTTTTTTGCATTCCATTGGTATACATTCCATTCATGAATTAGTTTTCATCATGCCTTCCATTCTTCTGCATGAAAAAAAAACTTTTAAAACAATATGAGATCCACTATCAATAAAAATTGTTGAAAAAAATAATATAATAAATTAAGTATATTCTACAAGAATGTGATACATTCATTAAGAATGAGATAAAAAAATACCATATATAAGAAACAAAATCACTGGAATAAAAAATCTTGTGATATAAACAAAAATTCTAGCAAAATAGAATTATAAGAAATTTAGCATATTTTTAAAAAATGTTACCAAATTCTTGTAAGAATGTGAAAAAAAATATAAGAAATTAAATATATTCTACAAGAATGTGATCCGATTCATTAAGAATGAAAAAAATAACAAATATGAAAAATAAATCAATGAATCAATTATTCTTGTGAAATAAACAAAAATTCTTGCAATTCTTTCTGAATGAAATAAAATTAATTACATATTGTAGAGTAATAAACAAGAAAAATAAAGTCTTTAAAAGAAAGACCAAGAGGTGAAGTTTTAATATTAATTAAAGCAACCTTTGAATCTATAAAAAAAAGACATATCATGATCTTTGGGAAATTGATTTTGAGCACTAAACAATGAGAAGCTTAAACTGAACTAAAACTTTAATATCACACCAGGCCAACAATTTATCAAAGAAGAAAAAAAATTGAAGAAAAAGAAGTACCACATAACCGTTACTTAAAATTGGTGACACGAAGACTACTCAATTGGAGAGTTTTTAATGAATTTATTATGCATTTTTGTTGAATTTGATGGCTTCTTGTTTTTTTTTGGTTATTAGACGAATCATTCTCATGCAATTGCTACACTCTAAATAATATAACTAAACACAAGTATCACGAATAACAAAGTAACATCAACCATGGCATAGATTCACTCCAATTAAATAGAAATAGTAGACATGAGCCTCCAATTAAGTAACCTAAACCTCCACACATAACATTACGCCTCTTCAATAAACAAAAAAACAAAAAAAAATCGAACCACGAATCAAGTTAAACAACAAAAAAGTTAACCCAAAATCGAATCAAACCCAAAATGTATTAAACACAAAAAACATTAGAGCTAAATTAAATTAAACCATAAATTGAATTAAAACTATCTCGAATTAAACCTAGTGAATAAAAGATGTTGCAGCAGCGGCGTCGACGATTGTGTGTGATTGCGATGCAAGGGCTTGAGAAGGGTTGATGTAAGTAAAAGTTTGGCCAACGTGTAGTTACCTGTTACCATAGTTATAGGAAATCAAAAATAAGTTACCATATTTATAAAGAATTTATATTAGATAATAAATAATTTAATTAACAAAATTCCACAATTACCATATTAAATGATTGGTCTATAATTTGCTATAAATTCATACAATATTTATAAGTTATATATGAACCTAACTCTCTCTCTCTCTCTCTATCTCTCTCTCTCTCTCTCTCTCTCTATATATATATATATATATATATATATATATATATATATATATATATATATATATATATACATATATATATATATATATATAAGTAGTTTACATATTTTTTTTTGTGTATTTTAATGTGTTATTTTTTTTAAGTATTACTTATGTATATGTATTTTTATGTATTTTTATATTTTTAAGTTTCTTAGGTAGATGCTTATGTATTTTAAATGTATAAACATATTTCTATATGTATTTATATGCATTCTTAAGTAACATATTTTTTTTTTATCTATTTTGATGTGTTTTTTACGTATTACGTATTTATATGTATTTTTTAAAAAAAACTTATATATATGTTTATGTATTTTTATGTATTTTGAATGTATAACCATATTATTTTTTATGAATTTTTCATTCAAGTAGTCTTCATCACTTCATGTTATTCTCATAGCTTCTTTGAGTATGTTTAAATGGTTTTCTATATACACACATATGCAAAATGCTTAAAATATATAGGTATGTAAGAAAACCATCTAGACATACTCGAAAAAGCTATAAAAATTGGATGAAATGGTGAAAACGACTAAAAATAAAAAAAACATAAATACATAAAATTAATATGGTTATATATTTAAAATACATAAAAATACAAAATGATCTATATAAAAAACTTTTAAAAGATATATAAATATGTAAAAATACATATAAATACATAATACAAAAAAACACATAAAAATACATAAAAAAATATATAAAATACTTAAAAATACATATAAGTACGTAAAATATATATATATATATATATATATATATATATATATATATATATATATATATATATATATATATATTTACCATTTAAGATACATAAACATCTATATAAGAAATTTAAAAGATACATATAAATATATAGTACATAAAAAACAACACATGAAAATATATAAAAATATGTAAATTACTTAAAAATCTAGATAAATACGTAAAAAATATGCATTTAAAATACATAAAAATATATAAATATATACATATAAAACTTAAAAAATATGTAAAAATAGATATACATACATAAAAAAATATGTTAATACATTATATACAACTTTTGACGAAATCTATAGAAAAATCTCATTGTTTTGGAAAAATTAACAGTTTGGTGTCATGACCTGCTGGACATGTTAAAAATTGCTAAAATGAATAAATTAGTCGGTTTTTTATTAAAAAAGTTAAATAGTCGTTACTTTTTTGTCCAAAAAAATAAATTTAAGACTTTGTTAAAAATCCTCTAGTATTACTGAACTACAAAAACAAGTCTGTACAAAAAGAATTATACCTTAAGATTGCGACATCCTTTCAACTTTCTTTTCGAGTTGTTGTCGATCTATGAAACCGAGAAACTAGCTTCAACATCATATTTACATTTCACTTTTTCTGTACTTTTGTTCCTTGGACCCAATGTCATACATCTAGAAGCAATCGATGAACCAAAATGAGAGTAAAGAAGGAGACGACTTAGTGGAGGGTGATTGAAAAAGTGTGAGAGACATTGGTGATTTAGAGGGTGTTTGAGATTCCTTTTCAAAATTACTTTTTGGATTTTGGTTTTTTCAAAAGCTAAAAATTTGAAAAGGTATTTGGCAAATCTAAAAATCTTTTTAAAATGACTTTTTGGCACGAAGAAAAAAAATGGTTTTAAAATTCATGAGTTTGTGACTTTTGTAACTTTTGATTTTTTGGGTGAGGGAGAGATTGAAAAAGTGAGATAGATGGTGGTGATTAATTTTCACTATTTTGACTAAGACCATCTCCAATGCATTGAACCCATATGAGTTCAATGGATTGACACATGTACATTCTACTTTCTATACAACTTTACCCATTAAACTCTATACAATTTAATGGATTGCCACATCATTTATCATTTTAATTTTTATTTATTGTAATTTTTTTAAAAATTAATTAGCATGAAAATAAAAATTAAAAACTACAATTAAAATTAACATTAATTAAAAATAAAAAATAAAAAATTATATATATATATATATATATATATATATATATATATATATATATATGTGTGTGTGTGTGTGTGTTTGGAGAGAGAGAATATAGAGTTCAATGAGGATTGAATTTCCCATCATTCTATTGAAACCTAATCATTTTCCCACAATTGGATTTTGAGTTTAACGAGATTAAACTCTCCATTAAACCCCATTAAACTTTCCATTCTATTGAATCCTAATTATTTTCCCACAATTGGATTTTGAGTTTAATGAGATTAAACTCTCCATTAAACCCCATTAAACTTTCATTGGAGATGACCTAATATAATCGAGCTCTCCTCAAGCGTATCCCACGTCATCAATCGTAACTAGGAAATCCGGATAAATAAAAACTTTTAAATTACAACTACATAATTAATGGCAAAAGAGATTAACAAAAGAAATTAAAGAAAATTGAAAAACTAAAACCCCCCAAAAAATTAACTAGATGCCAGATATGCATGAAAACTAACTCCTTTGGCAATGGTTACATGAAGTTAATTAGATATAAGTTGAAGAAAATCAATGATAAATATATCATAAGTACGTTTACTAAAACTAATTATATTTATTATCGTCGATCGTGTCGATAGTCTATATTTAAATACTTTTAATCAGTTTGAATATGTGTGATCACACCTTTGAAACATAGTCAAATATCAACGTGTCCCTGTGTATCTTTGCTGTAATATAACCTACAATTATTGATTAATTATAATGCCTGGATAAGGATAGACATCGTTTGGTATCTACAATAAGTCTCTTATCACAAGATGCGGCAAACGGGATTCCTGCCATCTACAGAACCCCCAACCTTTTGGGAATCTCAACAAGCCATACATAATTATTCTAAACTCTCCTCGACCTCGAATGTCAACTTTCTAAACCCTAATTACAATATTCATGACACGACTCCCAAGTTAGGAATTCCAGCTCATCACTGTATTTCGAAGATGGTTTTGCAATTACCTTATATAAACAATCCCTCCATACTCCAAAAATATCTCACCCCAGATCAAGAACAATTTGAAGAGTATACAAGTTATATACTATGCCTGATCAAATTGAAGGATCTCCGGGGACTTCCATGCATGGAGTCACAGGACGGGAGCCGGTTCTGGCCTTCTCTGTTGCTTCTCCCATGGTACCCACTGATACCACCGCCAAATTCGACCTTCCGGTAGACTCTGAACACAAGGCAAAAGTCTTCAAGCTTTTCTCTTTGGCAAACCCTCACATGAGAACCTTCCATCTCTCCTGGCTCTCTTTCTTCACCACCTTTGTATCCACCTTCGCTGCGGCTCCACTCGTTCCCATTATCCGGGACAATATCAATCTCACCAAATCAGATATCGGGAATGCTGGTGTTGCATCCGTGTCTGGAAGCATTTTCTCCAGGCTTGTAATGGGTGCTGTATGTGATATGCTGGGGCCTCGCTACGGCTGTGCTTTCCTCATCATGCTGTCTGCTCCGACAGTGTTTTGCATGGCGCTTGTTGAAGATGCGAGTGGGTATATCGCAGTGAGGTTCATGATTGGGTTCTCTTTGGCGACATTTGTGTCTTGTCAGTACTGGATGAGCACCATGTTTAACGGTAAGATCATTGGACTAGTGAATGGGACTGCCGCCGGATGGGGAAACATGGGTGGTGGTGCAACACAGCTGTTGATGCCGGTGTTGTTCGAGATCATAAAGAAGGCTGGTGCGACGCCGTTTACAGCGTGGAGGATTGCCTTTTTTATACCCGGGTGGATGAATGTTATTATGGGGATTTTGGTGTTAACTCTTGGCCAAGATTTACCAGATGGTAACCTCGGTGCTCTTCAGAAGAAGGGTGATGTCGCCAAAGATAAATTCAGCAAGGTATGCATTACATATATGTTCACACTTCGTCATTAAGTAATTAACTAAAGAATTTCGAAGTCAATTTGATACTGAGATTTTGATTTTGTGATCGTTTTTCCAGGTGTTATGGTATGCAGTGACAAACTATAGGACGTGGATCTTTGTACTCCTCTATGGCTACTCCATGGGTGTAGAATTAAGTATTGACAATGTCATTGCTGAGTACTTTTACGACAGATTTGATCTAAAGCTTCATCTTGCTGGAATTGTTGCTGCAACTTTCGGGATGGCAAACATCCTTGCTCGACCTTTTGGAGGATGGACATCAGATTTCATGGCGAAAAGGTTTGGAATGCGTGGCCGACTATGGAACTTATGGCTGCTCCAGACAGCCGGAGGGATTTTCTGCGTCTGCCTCGGCCTAGTCAACTCCTTACCTTTAGCCATCACCTTTATGATCCTCTTCTCCATCGGAGCACAAGCTGCATGTGGTGCAACATTCGGCATCATCCCTTTCATTTCCAGAAGGTCTCTAGGTATCATTTCAGGAATGACCGGAGCCGGTGGAAACTTTGGATCTGGGCTGACCCAATTAGTGTTCTTTGCAAACGCATCGTTCTCGACTGCAAAAGGGTTGTCTTACATGGGTATCATGATCATATGTTGTACACTTCCGGTGAGTTTGGTTCACTTTCCTCAGTGGGGGAGCATGTTCTTTCCGGCTAGTAATGATCAAGTCAAAGGCAGTGAGGAAAATTATTATGTTTCTGAGTGGACGGAGGAGGAAAAGCAAAAGGGGATGCACCAAGGAAGCATTAAGTTTGCCGAGAACAGCCGGTCGGAACGAGGAGGGAGGGTGGCGTCATTTCCAAGCCCACCAAATTCCACGCCTAACCATGTTTGATTTATTTCAATCAGTCTCCCGACCAATTAGTTTTGTTCTTGAAATATAATATTACATGACTTATATGCAACAATCATGGAGGCGTTTGCCTAGAACATTTAGTATGTATCCAACTGAACCTTGATAAAGTTATACGTATATGTATGTGTGTATTCAAATTGTTTGTCCGATGTGTAATATATGTATAACTTGAAATATAGTCGAGCTTTGTTTTCAATCTTTCGAATTATCAAATTAGAATTTCTAGATGCAAAATCGTCATCTTATAAATAAATATGTTAAACATTTAATTAAATAATAATAAAACTAATCGAGTAAGCCTTGTCAATGTCAATTGCATAAAATATGAATTGATGTCATTGTATCTGTCACGCTAGTATCTATTACGCCAATAATAATAGAGTATGAATGAACATAATCTATATTGGGATGTGGTTATTATAATTCATATATGAATATATAAGAAAATTGAACAAGAAGATGATATTATTAGGCAAGATGGTCGAGTGTACAGGCATGACGTGGTCCAAGTTTTTTATACAGATACACTATTGTTGGAATTCCTTAGTTTTCAGCAAGTTGGTTTCCTTAGGCAACAACTGACTCCATAGACAACAAGGAAACATGTTGGCTTTCCTTGTATAGATTAAGTTTTAGTATCTTAGTCTAATAGCTTTAGTTCAAAGCTATATAAATACATATGCATAACCGAGTAATGGTATCATTGAGTTTTGTGTTATTTCTCAATAAATTGGAGAGTTATTCCAAAAACTGTTTTCTTCTTTTAGTTCTTTAATTGGTATCATAGCTTCATGAATCAACACAATGTAGCCGAAGGAGGAAGACGCCTCCCTTGTCTCAATCACAACCGATCTATTGGTTATAATTCCCATCCGACATGGGCGATGCCACTGCACCACCAAGCGGAAAGGAAATCAGGGCCACCTCGGTTCAACGTCTGATGCTAATGTTGGAAAATTTAGTATAAATGTTTATATTTTACTAACTTTGGACATATATAAATATATACATATGTTGTATATATAATTAACTCTAAGTGAGTTTGTGTTCTCCTCCGTGAGAACTTCGAAACGATATATTATATGTTCAAAATTGAGTATATGTGAATAAAAACAAATCTTGGAAATAAAACAAAGAAGGATCGTTCAAAAGTTATTTGGTATTGCTATGATAAACCAGGTACATGAAACACGTTTTATTTTTATTTTAATAAATCGTTAGTATATGTCTTTCCCATAAAAACCACGGTGTAACGTCCGGTTCCTAGTATGTATTTAATTCGTAATTTATTCATTTTTGTATAGAAACTCGATGAGTTGGAGGCCCTAAACTCGTCGAGTAGAGATGGATTGGGACGCGGGTTATGAAGTCTACTCGATGAGAAGGATTGGATTTCATAGACCAAAAACACTGAAATTGTGCATGGGCGCGACCTGCTGTAGCTCTAATAAAAAGCAAATCTTGGGAATAAAACAAAGAAGGATCGTTCAAAAGTTATTTGGTATTGCTATGATAAACCAGGTACATGAAACACGTTTTAGTTTTATTTTAATAAATCGTTAGTACATGTCTTTCCCATAAAAACCACGGTGTAACGTCTGGTTCCTAGTATGTATTTAATTCGTAATTTATTCATTTTTGTATAGAAACTCGATGAGTTGGAGGCCCTAAACTCGTCGAGTAGCGGTGGATTGGGACGCAGGTTATGAAGTCTACTCGACGAGTTGAGAAGCTTCAACTCGACGAGTAGGCTGGCAGAATAAAACCCCAATTTTCAGGGTTTTGCACCCTATTTAAACACCTTAACCACCATAAGCTGGCCTCATTTACAGCCTCCATTGTCCCAAACCCTAGCCACGAAACCCTAATTCACTTTTGAGATTTTTGAGCCAATTTTGTGCATTCTGTGTGATTTTGAAGACGAAGATACTTGAAGAAGGACCAAGGACGTGTAGGAGGAGAGTAGATCCTGAAGTTGGGCTTCATTTTCTGTTCATCTGAGGTATAAAGCTCCTACCTTTCCTACAATATGCTTAAATCTAGTTTTAGAATGTTTTTTCCATGTTTTGGTCCAAGAATGTTGGTTTTTGGGATTTGGATGTCCCATGTGGGCAAAGCCTTCAGATCTAGGGTCTTTAGGGGACTTCATGGCATAAAGGTGCCAACTTTATGGCCATGGAAGTCCCATGCAACTTGTAGACCTTCTTTTTGGTCTTTTGAGCCAAGTAGACCGTGCATGTAAGTAAAGATAGGAACTTTACGTGGCCAAACTCTCCCTAGAGTCCAGATCTATGACCCCTTGGCTTATCTTGAAGTTTTGATGGCTTTTGGGGTTGAATCTAAGCCATTTTGAGTTAGTGTTAGAGCTCATTCCTTCTAGGATAGGTCTTAATGGGTAAAGTCAGAAACTTGACCCTCCTATATGTGTATTCAATCTAGATCTGGAATATGGGACTTAGATTCAAAGACTAATGGCTTAATACATTAAGAAAGCTCAACAGACTGAAGAACTCGACGAGTTTATAGAGGAACTCGACAAGTTGGGTCGCGATTTCAGGGTTTTATGATTTATGGAGCTCAGCGAGTTGAAGGGGTCAACTCAGATATGCTAGGCAACACCCAAATATGCAAGACAATATTTTATTGTATGGTATGTGGTATGATGGGGGAACTCACTAAGCTTTGTGCTTACGGTTTTCAATTTTAGTTTCAGGTACTTCTTCGAAAGGAAAGGAGCCTACATGATTGCAGCACATCACACCATGATTTCCGCACATGAGATTCTTGGGAGTTATACTCTGATGTTGTTTTATTGTGACATGTTTTGACTATTGATACGTTGGTTTTTATATGAGTTGAACTATGGATGTTTTCAGACAAATGGTTTTATAATTATTAAATTAAAAATGAAATTTTTGGTCGTAAATTTTGGGATGTTACACAGGGTAAATTAATTTTTAATATAGCATTGTCAATCAGAGTATTTCACAGAAAACGGAAAAATGTGGTGTGTGCTCTATAATCATCCCGAGCCCTTCCAATTGAAAACCAGAGTACCTGAAACATAAACTGAAAACCATAAGCACAAAGTTTAGTGAGTTCCTCAAAATACCACATAACATACAACCATAGAATATCATGCAACATACATATAGTTGCCATGGCTCCCCCCATGGTCTTTATCTGATATGTTATGGACTCCCCCAATGGTCTTTAACTAGAATGTCATGGGCTCCCCCCATAGTCTGATATCCAAATGTCATGGGCTCCCCCGGGGTCTTCCATGCAAGCATCACAGAGACAACTAGCATACCACGTATCACAGAAACAATTAGCATACCACATAACACATAATGGGCCGACATTGGTGCCTTCGACGCATGGATATAGTGAGGAGACTCACCTCGAATGCAGAAGCTTCCTGAAAGAAATCCCTAATTGTTGCCCTGACAACTTCCCGAGCCAACAATACCAAATGACACCCGATTAGCAGTTGGGTTCTAATCCATAACTATAACTTCATACCTGGGTAAAAAGACCATTTTACCCTTAACCTATCATTGTCTAAAACTACAGCCCAAACTATAATCTGAAAGGCCTAAAGGCCACTTAATCAACTAATGGCCCAATTTTCTAAATTGGGCCTAAACCTCTACATAGTCTTACCTTAAGGCCCAATCATTTATTTTAGTCCTAACACTTGACATTCCGATGGTCCAATATCTCACAATCATCAAAGCCCAAATATGGCCTAGTTATGGCCTAATTTTCCAAATTGGGCCTAAGCCTTTCCAATATCACACAATCACATGCATAGAAGCCCTATGCGCCTCCCAAGAAGAATCCCAACTAGCAAGACCCAGTATCTAACAACCCATCCCTTCCTGATTCCAATCACGTTGTGGGTCTATCAGATAATCCAAATTACCTCCCATATTACCATACTAATTCCTTGAGTTCTTATGTTGGCAACGGAAAACCATAACACTTGCTGATGCGTGCAAATAGCTACACCTAATTTTATATTTATAACCTAACTAACTTAACTAACTAAACTGCACCTAGGCAGTGTACCTAGTCAAATTATAGAATAGTCGGGTAAGTCGGGTATCGATCACAGGGAACGGTTTTGACTAATTAATCTATTTACTACTAAATCATCCTAATTATTAACAATGAAATGTAATTTATCTAATTTTGCAAGTTTAGATGAACTTAACTTTTTAACACAAATTCAATCAATTACTAAAAATACTCTCGTTTAGTTCGAATTCACTTCTTCTTTCTTGTTAGCTAACAATTATGGTTTATCAAAGTTGGTTATCTGATTTATATTATATTAGTAATTTAGGTCTAAATTTACCAATATTTAACTTATTTATGAAAAACTATGCATGGTCACACAGAATCAAACACAGAATTAGTTATGATTATGAATAAGCTATGTAAGATTTATTAGGCAAACATAATTATGGTCATAACATATGCTCTCTAACACAACTAAATTTAATTACTTCAATTACTTTCCTAAGATTTTGTCAATCCTAACTCTAGCAATTTGATGTTCACTAAATCACTAGGGTTCAAGTTCATGTAATTTAATTATCACTAAGCTACACAGAACATGAATTCAAGTAACTAAAGAATCAAATATTAGCATGCTATGTATTAATAATCGAACACAAGCTCAATACCAACTAATCAAATCAATAATAAATTAGCTAAACCATAAGTCAAAGTTTCATCTAGCTAAACAGGAGTTACTAAATTCAGCTACTCATACTCAAAATCAAACTAAAACAAACCAAAGTAATAGACATGACTAAAGTACCAAATGATTAAACTAATTATGAACTCTCTTCTCCTTGGATGCTAATAGCTAATTCCAGAACTTTTCTTCTTCTCTAAATCATCTCTAGGAACCCTCCAAGTAGTCAAAAGTCTCCCCAAGCTAATAGTTATACTTTCTGATTTTTCCAAGTTCACGTCGTGAATGGATATGTCTCACGATGTGAATAGTGGATCTCTGTGTTAGCTAAGGACTCTTTCTTTGCGATGTCAATCTTCTAGAATACTCCTACTCACGTCGTGAACTTTCAATGCTCACGTCGTGAATATGGCAGATTCGTGGGTTTCTTCTTTTTTTCTTCTCCAAGTCTCCAAAGTTCCATATTTTATCAATTTTAGTCCCTTTCCTCGAAAATGCTTCTATTTGGATGCAAAATATAAGTTAAGCTTATAAGTACCGTTATTCTATGAAAATAACCAAATTATTAATAAAAATGTAAATAAATATTGCCTAAAAATATGTATAAATATGGCAATATCACTTGCCCTGACCGACAAATCTTCATCCCATCACACATTCTCGAGGATTAATTGTTTGACAGTCTGCAATCGATTACGATTAAGGGTGGTTGACGGAAATTGATCAATATCGGTCAAATTTGGGGTAGGCGGTCCTCGACGCTCTATGCGGGAAAAAAATTTAAAATTCAAAATTTCAAATATTACAACAAAATTTACAAAATTTCAAAATTTTAAATTTTCAAATATTATACCAAATATTTAAAAGTTTAAATATTTAAAAATTTAAAATTTTCAAATACTAGTTTTCTTAAGATATATTAAGTTTTAAAATAGTGTTATTAGTAGTTTAGGGTCCCCAAGTAATCTCCGCTAAACTGGTTAATCATTTAACCCCAATCGACCGCCGATCTACTGCCGAACGATTTTACAACCTTGGAAACAAATGTATGGTATCTAGATAACGGGGAAAACAATCATATGACTAGGAATCGTTCTTTTTTGAGGAAAACCGGATCTCAAGAACAACATTATTAGCCTAAGTCAAGCTATGGAATCATGTGTGATATCCGGATGAGGAACAACTATCTAACCATGCACGATCTAAAATGGAGTAGTAGAACGACGAAACAGAAACCTTATGGAGATGACTCGAAGCATAATGAAGGTAATGCAAGTCCTGAATAATTTATGAGGATAAGCTATACAACACTCGGCATATTTAATCAATTGTGTATATACTCGAGTTCTCGGTGATCAAACTCCATATGAAAAACTCAAAAAAAAAAACTGAATCTTGACCACATATGAGTATTTGGGAGTCTCCCATATGCCAAATCTGAACCCGTCAATCTAAGAAAACTAGACTCACGATCACGACCATTAGTTCATCTTGGATCCGAACCACGCTCAAAAGATTATTAGATTTTTAATCTGGTAAATCAAAATTTTATTATAAGACAAGATGTAATGTTTGAAGAAACATAGGGATGGAATTGGAATAAAGTTATAGAATCCGACAATTAACTTCCAGACTCGTTCACAATACCATGGGAAACCAAAAATGTCGAAACTAACATTGCCGATTATGAAGATGATATCGTGAATGATCCAAGTTTGGGAGACCTCACTGAAACGAAGACATCACAATCAACAAATCTCAACATCGAAGACCACAATGAAGCGAACCCTATATAATCACCCCATTAATGATCCTCAAGACAATTCGCACTACAGAGACAACTTTAAGAAGATTACGTACTATGATTGTTGTCTATAAATAAGAACAACACGTGGAAGCTCATTGAAAACGTACTAGGGTGAAACCAATTACACTAAAATGGGTGTTCAAGGTGAAGAAAAATAAGGATGGAACAATCAACAAATATAAAGCCCGGTTAGTGTCAAAAGGTTATGTACAACAACCCAGAGTTGATTTTGATGAAGTATTTGCTCAGGTAGCTCGTATCAAGACATTTCGATTTCTTATTGACATAGCTGCTACAAACAGGTGGGAGCTTCACCACTTAGATATTAAATCAACATTTCTATATGGAGAATTAAAAGAAATTGTTTATGTATCACATTCGGACAAATACACAAAGAAATGCAATGAGAACAATGTTTGTAGACTTTCAAAAGCCTTATATGGACCAAGATAAGCACGTCGAGCATGGAACATGAAGTTAGATGCAATTTTGAAAAGTTTGAAATTTCAAAAATGCACAAAAGAGCCATCAGATTACCAGAAAAATAAAGGATCACGTTTATTAATTTTATCCGTTTATGTAGATGATTTATTTGTTACATGTACAAACTTGGACATGATCAAGAAGTTTTAGACATAAATGACCTAAAATTTTAAGATGTCGGGTCTCTATAAACTTACTTACTATCTCGGTATAGAATTCAAGCAAGAAAAGACCAGGATCACCCTCAAACAAGAGGCATATGCTCAACGAATTTTAATACAAGTTAGATTACAAGAGTGCAACCCAACTCAATTTCTAATGGAGACGGGAACTAAAGTGTACAGGGCTGAAGATGAACCGAAAATCAACCCAACACAATATCATAAAATTGTGGCATGTCTCTGATATCCACTACAAACAAGACCCAATATGACATATTCAGTTGGAGTTATGAGCTATTATATGCAAATCCCAAGGGAGTCACACATAGTAGAAATAAAGCATACCTTAAGGTATCTTCGAGGTACTATGGGATACGGCATCAAGTACGAAAGAACATGAGAACAAATCCTTGTTGGTTATAGTGATAGCAGTCACAATATTGACCCAGATGATGGAACAAGCACAACCTGGCATGTGTTCTACTATGGATCATCCCCGATTACTTGGTGTTATCAAAAGAAAGATATCATTGCATTATTGTGATATGAGGCGGAGTTCATGGCTGCAACAATAGTTGCACGTCAAGCAATTTGGCTTTAAGAATTGTTGAGCGAGATCAAGAACAAGAAATAAGCAAAGGTGGTCATACTAGTCGAAAAAAATAAGCAATCACACTCACCAATAATCGTCTCTTTCATAGAAGAAGCAAACACATCCATACAAGTTATCATTTCATTTGTAAACATGTTGAAAAGAAACAAGTGAATGTCGAGCACGTATCCGGTGAAAAAGGTAAGGTGGATATTCTTACAAAGCCCCTGGCCCGAACGTAGTTCCAGGAAATGAGGAACTTGATCGGGATCAAGAACCTTTCTAATTCGACTTAGGAATTAGGGGGTAATGTTGGAATTCCTTGATCTCCAAGGATGCAAGTTTGTTTTCCTTAGGCAACAAGGATTCCATAGATAACAAGGAAACAAGTTAGCTTTCCTTGTATAGGTTAGTTTTTAGTATCCAAGTCTAATAGATTTATTTGAAAGTTCTATAAATACATATGCATAATCGAGTAATGGTATCTGCATCACATTTATTGTAATTGAGTTTTGTGTTATTTTCTCAAAAAAAATGGAGAGTTATTCTAAAAACTTTCTGTTCTTCTTTTAGTTCTTCAAATATATATTATTATCATTCTTTTGTTTTGATTGTTTTTATAAAATTTATCGACTTATCGTAGTATTAACGGATTTTAGTTGTAAATAAAAACAACATTGACAGAACTTCACTAGCCACTTTTTGTTATTACATCATTGACATATCTATGAAAAATGACTAAGATGTGCAGTTAGAATTTGTAAAATAAAAATCCTCTTTGGCTAGTAATTCGTTAGATTCTCTAGTTATACGATGTCACAACTCATGGTCTCATTGGTATGCACTTTAAAACCATTGTTAAGCTATTAGCTAAACACCTTTCCTTTGTCCTTCATGATGTCATTTGGGTTAAACAATCAGCTTTTCTTAAGGGGCATCAAATTCTAAATGACCCTCTTATGGTTAATGAGTTGGTCGCATGGTTCAAAAAAAACTCTAATTTTTTAGGTTGGTTTTAGAAAGGTGTATGATTCGATTAGTTAGGATTATTTGGAGCAAGTTATGATTTTAATGGGTTTTGGAGATAAATGGAAAGCTTGGTTTAGAGGTATGTTCAAGAATTTTATATCTTATGTGCTTTATAATAGGAATTTAATTGATGAATTTTAGTTATTTAGAGCATTGAGGCGATGGGATCCTACTCCTCCTTTCCTTTTTATTGTTTTCATGGAACGACTTCATGTGGCAATATAGAATGCAGTAGTTACTGGTATTTTTCGAGTGATCTTCATATTTATCATCTTTTCTATGCGGATGATGCTTTATTTATGGGTGAAGGGGATGAGATAAATGTTTATAATCATATTCAAATCCTTTGTTGCTTCTATATGGTGTTGGGTTTGAAGACTAATCTCTCCAAATCTAATTTTCTAGGAGTTGGAATGGTTCATTGTGAAGTTATTTCTCTCACTTTTATTACTGATTTTCTCTAACTTATTTCCCGTTTACTTATCTTGGTGTTTCAGTGGACGACTCTATGGTGTGGCTCAAAGTTAGGGATGTGACTGTAGATTGGATTCACAAGTGATTATCTTCTTGAAAAGTGAAATTACTTTCAATTGGGGGTAGGTTGACTCTTACCAAATCAATTTAGGAAGTCTAGGTATTTTTTTTTTATTTTTAGACTTCCTGCTATGGTTTACCAGTTGTTGGAATCTAGTAGAGCTCGGTTTTTTAGGTATGGAGGATGATCACAAACATATTCATTGGGTGAAATGAGACGCTACCTTTAAATTTAGAGAGAATGGTGGTTTGGATATTAGGAGTTTGGATGCTTTCAATCTTTCCTTACTATACAAATAGAGGTGGAGGTTTTTTCATGAAGTCTAGTCCTTATGGGTAAGGCTTATCAAGTGCTTGCATGGTCATGTTGTGGGTTTTTTCGGTGGTTCTTGGCCTCATCTTGGAGGGGAGGGGGTTTGGCCTAAAATTATCGACTCTCTTAACCAGCTGCAACGTTCATTGTGACATCCCCATTTTCACGGCCAGAAAATACCGATTTGCTTATGCTTTGTTTTAAATTCAGAGTAATCGTTTAAAAAAATGTTGCGGAATTTGTTCCCAAAACAAAATAAGAATTTATCAAAGCATTTCTTAAAGAAATATATTTTCCATTTCATAACAAAACTTGGGATGTCATGTTCCGATACAGACCAAAAGCATAAATGACACATTATAAGCCTTAGAATAGTTGTATACAACTACTGGCCTATAAACAAAATACCTTCACAAGTTGTCCAACTTATGCTTTCGCGCCACTACCAGTAATACAAAGAAACTGAGTGGGTCAGACTTGGGAGCCTAGTGAGCATATAGGGTTTTCAACCTACAATAAGTAAATTTATTATGTTTAAACATCAAACAACTAACCAAATTTTACAATCCCCATTATCTTCTTTATTCTCAAAGATCTTAATAATCATCTGTCCTCCATTCATTCATTCCAAAGGATTCTCCTAAGGTGATTACTCTTTCTCGTATTCCTCACTTTACATCCCTAAAGTATCTATTTATAAGGGACCTAGTCTAAGGAATTTTCAATGGGGCGACAACACTGCTTCGAGGTTTCCTTAGCAATTTATGTCAAATAGGGAAACCATCAGAGTGACATCATTGGTTTCCCCCAACAATTTATCTCGAATAGACAACCAAAGGGGTGACAACATTGCTTTCCTCTGTAATTTATGTCAAATAGGAGCGAAGGACATCGTCGCTAGAGTTTATGCAACATGCATAGCTACCAATATTCATCTATACAATACTAAATCCATACTCTCAATGTACATCAATAAGGCACTATATCCATAGCTTCCAACGTACATCTATAAGGCACTAAATCTATAGCTGCCAATAGAATCCTTCAGGCGCAGCTGCCAGGATATTTAGATTACAACCAGTGAAAACTTAAATCAAAATACTTGGTAAACACTTCATTTGAAAATATTTAATGAATACCTAGTTTAAACAATGTGATAATAATGTATATCTAAATCCTGCAAGACCACTATTATTATTAACACATATATATATATATATATATATATATATATATATATATATATATATATATATATATATATATATATATCATATTTCTAAAACAATCTATCCCATCCCGTCGATCCCTACATACTAACCTTATACAATGATCTTACGAGATCTAGCATAAGGAATCGATATGAACAATAAACTGACGAAGCTGCTTCGGAAATTCCCTGGCAGCCAACGAGGATCAATAAAGACATCAAATGAGGGGAATGGAATAAGTTTCACCACGAACCTTCGTTCGTAAAAGAAAGAACCACAAGACAATTAAGTCAGGGGTATTTATCTAGATAACAATGCCTAGTCGTGGTCCGGATATTGGGAGGTAGTTTACCCCCAGACTCACCTTATCCAGCATCGAACTTTGGCTAGTAGTGGTTTGAATATCGTGAGGTATTTTACCCCCAGACTCACCCTATCCAGCAATATAACACCAGACATACCTATTAGTGGTCTATTACCGACACACTTTATTAGGCAGTCTATGAAGTTCCCTTAACTACTTCGTGAAAGGAAACACTGATATATGAAGCTCGTACGATCAATTCATAAAAGAAACGATGACTCCAAAGCTCTTTCAAAATAAAAAGTATGGGGAAATACTAATAGAGTACTCCCGTACGCTCCCGTAACCGACACACAATAGTGTCAAAAAGACTTTGTACATGATAGTACTTCTGGCACATTATAGTACTTTGGTATGCGTAGGACTCGTACCCGAGAACATAATAATACCCCGACACAAGCAGCACCTAAGACACAAGGCTTTGAAAAGGAATTCGTACATAAAATGTACTTCTGTACGTAGGACATACTCCACCGATCATCGATCTCACCACACACGTACTCTTAATACGAGGCTACCCAATGTCCAAACTTAATTGCACTAAACATCCCTTTTTAAGTCTTAACCCATCACTAGGTAAACCTATAATGCTTATAATCAATTTTCGATACTATCTCCATTTAGGAAATGCTAACTAGTGTATACTTAACACAGAGTTTTAAGTAATAGTATCATATATACACATCTTAACACACATTGAACCATAACTGGCACAATATATCATTAAATATATATCTAACACATATATCGGGCAATAACAAATATTTCACACATATATATTTAATACTTTAATCAATACTTGTATTAAAATCATGTTCATGAAAGGGACTATGCACATGATACCTTATCGGATGAACACATAGTTCAAAAATACATAATCCGTACTCCCGGATCTAAAATATACATCCTTACCTAATCCATATTCCCGGATCGGGTATGTCTGATCTATCTTAATAAACGAATAATATATATATATATATATATATATATATATATATATATATATATATATACATAACACGTATTCTATAAAATACTTCATATATATATATATATATATATATATATATATATATATATATATATGTGTGTGTGTGTGTATGTAACATGAAAGTGACTATACACTCACCTGATAACACGATAATCAGACAGCACTACGGCTCTTTAAAGCAACATTCTTCAATGAAACCGAGATATCTTCAAAAACCGGGCTTCTCGCGGGCAGAGTGCGGCTTAAAACTCTTTTCTTCTTGGGATATTCGGGGCTTTGGGACTTGCTTTGGGTGTCGGGATGATATCGGGGCTTTGGGGGTTCTTCAAGACAGCTAGAGAGGGTATAGGGAGGGGGAGAGTGAAGGAATTAGCAACCAAAATCGGTTTCCCTTTGATTTCTATTTATATGGCTTATTTTCTGGATTCACGTCGTGAATCTCAAAAATTCATGTCGTGTGTTCAGTCTTCATCAGGTACGTCATCGCAACTTGGGTCTGACGGGCTCCAGGAGACGTCATCATTGAGTTCACGTCATGAACTCTGACACAATGTCGGGGTTCGTGCCCCGAACTTCAGAAATTCATATCTTTCACATACGAGCTCCGTTTTCGATGTTCTTTATATCCACGCGTAGGTGAGATTATGCTCTACAACTTTGGTTTGGACTCCGTCGGCTAATTTTGAATTTATTTTTATTATATTATTTGTAGTAGGCCGGGACAGGAAAACTCCGTTAGAAATTCATAACATCTTCATCTGACGTCCGTTTTCATCTGTCTTTTTACAGTTGAAGTACTATCGATGATACCTTTGATTCTCGTTTAGATTGTTTTGGCCAAATATCACTCGATCTCAATTTCGAGATTTGGGCTGCATACCGCTAAGCTGAAACTTTGAAAAATCGTAACTTCCTCATATGAAGTCAGATTTAGACGTTCTTTTTATGCATGCTCTCGGTTTAACGTATTCTACGACTTTTGTTTAGATTTCTGAAGCCAAATATTGCTCTATCATAAATTCACTATTTACGTCGCGCTGTGTCGTGCCGAATTTGTCACGAAACTTCGACAGGTCATAACTTCTTCGTTATAACTCGGATTTCAGCGTTCTTTATATGTACGGAAACCTTGTGACATATGCTACAACTTGGTTAAGATTATTTATTATAAAAACTCCTCTATCAAAAAGTCATTTTTGACACTTATTGTCTCTAAATCGACTAGCCCGGATCTACGGGCGTTACAATTATATCCCCTTTAGGATGATTACGTCCCGGAATCATCAACAAAAATAAGACTTGTATAATGATTTCATACGTTATCTTTCCATCCTAAGTAATAATTGTAATATACATTTCTTTGAATGAGTATCTAACTCTTGGGCTTCTTGACCGCAGGCAATGCTCAATCTTGCACCTGCTCCTTGTACTATGTTGGACGCTCAATTGTAACCTTCGATTTACAAAATAAATCCTTATTGAGGACTCCTTCTTCTTCTTAGGATAAGTACTTTCCTTTATCTATTGTAATAGACCGATGGGTCATGCTCTAATGATCTCTTATCGTATGATGCAACGCTTAGACTCAAGTCTCTTAGAGTCAATTTCCAGAATGGAATATACCTTCCTTCATATTCTAATGTGATATAATCACATTTTAGCATGTAACATTTCTAGCTACTAATTTTTCTAACAACGAGCGTGATACTATTGTTCACTTTGATTTCAATCTTCTGACTTAAGTCAAATGTTACATCGAACTTGGTTCTTCGAACCACGTAACAAACTCCTTGTAGTCGGACTCAATTTGATATGACCATTAGGGTCAGAGTATCAATCATCTTCTTAGTCATTATTGAAACAATGGTAACGACATACTTGAATAAAACGACACCAATCACTAGCTTCTTGGTAACTTTGTGACTTTCCCTGATCCAAGCGTGAGTCTTGTGCTTCCAGTAGTATAGATCTATACTACTATTCGCACCTACTCATACTTGTCCTAAGTATTGTCTCGCAGTCCCCAAGTCCTAAAATCACAAAAAAAATTTAACACATACGAATGTGTCCACTTAATCATAAAAAATTTCCTAGACTCTACTAGCACTTCTTCCATGCGTATCTTCAATCATCAATTCTACTTCAACTCGGTAGGTGATGGAAATTCCAGATGATGGGACAACTTAAAGAATTACACCAATCGTTCCATCATCCTACCAATCGAAGGTGTACTTCAGATGTACCACATCCCTCTAAACGTTCTGTTATTTTATCAGACATATTCTAAAGGCAAGATGCCCCTCTTACGATATCTTCCGATAGGTGTCATTCACTATCATAAGCCCTTTCATTTCCTCAATTTACTCAATTCTCTACGAGTCTTCACCATAGCGTTTTGTACACCCAAGCAGACGTTCGGTGTACTTAGGCGAGAATTTTAGGATAGTAAAGCGTTATTTACGATAGACGTATAAATCTCCTTATCACTCTGAAATGTTTACATACTAGTTCTAATAATGTAGTCGTACGCTTAGAATCCTAAACATGTAAGATTTCCAGATTCGGTCGGCAACAGACCATAGATCGAAACAAATAATAGCATATATGGTAAACATATAGCATTTAGCACATAAAAGCATTTTAGGCATCTTTCCTAAAATAAACTAGTGCTCGTGTCTAAAATATGGTAGACACTCATCTCACAACCATCACTTAGCATTCTAAGTTTAAGTCTAGAAATCCTACAAATTCCTAGTTCGCTTAAACTAATGCTCTGATACCAATTGTGACGTCCCCGTTTTCACGGCCAGAAAAGACCGATTTGCTTATGCTTTGTTTTAAATTCAAAGTAATCGGTTAAAGAAAACTGTTGCGGAATTTGTTCCCAAAATAAAATATGATAAGAATTTATCAAATCATTTCTTAAAGAAATATATTTTAAATTTCATAACAAAAGTAGGGATGTCATGTTACGATACAAACCAAAAGCAGAAACAACACATTATAAGCCTTAGAACAGTTATATGCAACTACTGGCCAATGAACAAAATATCTTCACAAGTTGTCCAACTTATGCTCTCGCGTCACTACCTATAATACAAAGAAATTGAGTGGGTCAAATTTGGGGGCATAGTGAGCATATAGGGTTTTCAACCCACAATAAGTAAATTTATTACGTTTAAACATCAAACAACTATCGACGAGACCTTCGATTCTCGTTTAGATTGTTTCGGCCAAATATCACTCGATCTCAATTTCGAGATTTGGGCTACATACCGCTAAGCTGAAACTTTGAAAAATCGTAACTTCCTCATACGAAGTCATATTTAGACGTTATTTTTATGAACGCTCTCAGTTTAACGTATTCTACGACTTTTGTTTAGATTGCTAAAGCCAATATCACTCTATCGTAAATTCACTATTTACGTCGTGTTGTGTCGTGTCAAATCTGTCGCGAAATTTCGACAGGTCATAACTTCTTCGTTATAACTCGGATTTCAGCTTTCTTTATATGTAAGGAAACCTTGTGACATATACTACAACTTGGTTAAGATTATTTATTCTAAACACTCTTCTATCAAAAAATCATTTTTGATGCTTATCGTCTCTAAATCGACTAGTCCGGATCTACGGGCGTTACATTCTTAGGATGAACTTTTTTTTCTAAATGATTACATGCGCCTAAAACATTCTTCACCACATCGATGATACCATGTGGAAGAGAAAATTATGAAATTCTCAAGCAATAGAGTTACAACACAATCTCTTTAGATTTATTCCAAACCATCATAAAGCTAAGAGCATCTCATTAAATTATGGAACTGAATGGAAGAAAACTATCAAGATAACAAAGATGTAAGGAGTTTTTAGAAAAAAAAAAAAATAAAGTTGAGGTTTATTCCAAAAAATGAAAAAATGAGGGGGATAAATCGAAAAAAAATGTAAGAGGTATATCGATTGTAAGGGCTAAATTCGGAAAAATAGAAAAAATGTAAGGACTTTTTCATGAAAAAAAATAAAGTTGAGGTTTAATCTGGAAAAACCCCAATATATAAAGTTTTTAGCAATTAACCATTCTTTAAGATACAAATGTGAAATGGGGCATACCAAAAAGGCATGAGAATTGATTTTTTTTACCTTTCAATTTTGACAGTGCATTATGGGTAACGAGTAAAACATTTTGATACAAAAACAAAGAAATTTTTCCATATTATGGGTGCCTAGTGGTTGAGGTGCAGAATTCTACAGATAAGGTCCATGGTTTAAACCTTAGTACGCCTAAAATATAACTAGTATACCACGATTGACTTTATAATTAGGTCACGGGGCAGGTTGACGTGGTTCGTTCGAATGGTTTGGTTTACCATTATATTTTCAAGATTTGATTAATATTTTTTGTTGGTTCTTCTAATTAAAAATACATAAAAATATACATGACATATATGTATGTGCATGTAGACTTAGGTTCAAATGTTTTCACTATCTATTGTGTGCATGTATGATTAATTCTGGACCAATCAATTTAGTTATTTTAAGAAAGTACTTAATGCATATTAAATACTGATGATGTAATTAATATCCGTTATACTCCCTCCGTCCCAATATTATTGTCCACAGACAAAAAACACACAGATTAAGAAAAACATTAATTACCACTAACGTTATATAATATAATGACAGTTTTGTCCTTACTTTGCATTTAATGTTACATTAAATTCTTAGTTGGTTAAGTAATAATGAAGGGTATTTTGGTAAAAATGTTATTTATTTTTAGAAGTGAACTATTCTTTTGGGACAAACTAAAAAGGAAAGATGGACTATAATTTTGGGACGGAGGGAGTATCTTCAACATGTAATATGCATTAATTACTTTCTTAAAATAACTAAAATTATTGGTCCAAAATCAATCATACATGCACACAATAGATAGTGAAAACAAAATAACCTAACCCTATATATATATATATATATATATATATATATATATATATATATATATATGTGTGTGTGTGTGTGTGTGTGTGTGTATGTGTATATGTGTACGTCTATATGTGTTCATTTGTGTCTAAAGGTATATATAACTTTATGGTGTACATGATATTCATTTGAAGCATTTTTTTCTTTCACCACATTGTTGTTAATCAATATGAGAAGATAAGTCCAATGAAGTCTGTAAATCGTCCGAGATCTTATATGAACAAGAGAAATCAAATCTGCACCATGCTCTCAGTGAAAGCATAATTTTTCAACAACTTAAAGAGAATCTAAATCCCTTTCTAGGGATTTTTCCTTAGAACCCTAAAGATAGGTTATTCAAGAATCACATTGTTCCTTAGAAGTGGGATTTCTCCTTTGAACCCAAAACCAGGTTATTCAAGAATCACCTTGTTCCTTACAAGTCATTATGGCTTCCAACTTTAGATTATGAGCAAATCAACTTCCCCTTATCGCTTTTTCTTCTATATTACTCAAAGTTTCCAGTTATCCTACCGAATGCTCCACTCTTAGATCAAATTTCATCCGGAAGAGCAAAACTTAATCTATTCCACGCTGCCTATGCCAAACCGAGAAATGATGTCTAGTTGATCAAAAATACTACTTCGATTCAGGGATGTGCAAACATGACCATCACCAGACTGTCAATCAAAGCTCATCTTCACTCCTATAACAATATCTAAAGAAACTCAACAAAGATCACGGTCTTTGAAACTAGTTTGTTATGATGAATCATGTGGATGTTCTTACCACTGCATATCACTTCATACACAAGATAAGTAATGGTGTCCTTGTTGATAGGTCATTCACTGCTACCAAAAAAATCTTGAAGGACTACATCATTGAGTTTAGGAGAATCGAATTTGAATTTCATTATGTCTTCAAAACTGTTCGGACTCATCAATCTCCCAACACTTCCTTGGAAGGAATTGAAGCAATGCCGATTGGATCAACAAATGATCTTGAGCTTGGGTATGTCTATCGACTAAAAGGACCATCCAAGAAGAAGTTCTTCAGGTAAGTCAAAAGTATTTGATTCACAACAGAGTGCTTGATAAGATGATCAACCCAAGTTGTTCAATCCTCTACATCCGACGAAGTGAAGTAGGAATTTGTTGAAGTGATAAAGTGGTGGACCAAATTTCATGATGGCTCCTCAAGGATCATATGCTGACTTTGATGATGAAGAATAGGAGTTGAAGATGTATAACATGTCACTTAGGGAGAGATTGATAGTACAATTGTACAATAAGTGAACAAGCTATCCAAAGTATCGAGGCATCTAAATTTATCTTCCATCTGACCAAGTCTCCATCCGACTTGTAGTTTCCATCTGATGAAGAAGTACATTTGATGAAGTTGTACATTTGAGCTTATCAAGTTATTTGTCCTTAGTGTGTATTAATGATAAGGAACAAGATCAAAAGCATATCTTATACACTATATCTTATATCAGTTTTATGATTCTTGTTGATCAACCTTTTAATTGTTCTTTTCGCTCCCTTGGTACTTATCATACTTTTTTATTGACTATAAAAAATGAAGGTCAACTTCCATTTGTATTATGAACTCTAGTTTTGGGTCACTTGGAGCTTGTTCCAATATGTTTGATCCTCTAACAGATGAAGCTTGATTTTCTCTAGTATTGTGTGATTGAGTATCTCCACCACCACCATTATCTCAACGACCACCACAACCATTATAACTACCACCACCATCACCATGACCATGAATATGACCATTTCCCCCACCGGGAGCACGGCCAAGAGCATTGTTGGTGTTATCAGTCAATAAAACATATGGAATGTGTCATTAATAAATTAATTGCAAGATCAAGTATGCCTACTAATAGATGTAACTAAGAAGTAACTAAATGTAATGTGCTATAATACATACGTAAGTACAAAATAAATGGTATATAGAATAAGTAAATGGTCAATCTAGCTTAAATAATATTTATAAGGTCTATAAGTCGATATATAGTTTCAAATACATTATATCACATTACACTGGAAGTAATTACTCATCATCAAAATAATCATCACATAGTTCAACTTCATCTTCACCATCTTCATCCAAATCATCTAAGTTATCATCATATTCTTCTTCCTATTTGGTTTCTTCTATATGCGAATCACCCAAGTTAACATCAAACTCTTGTATTATCCTCCAATGACAAGACACATGGGTTCCTCCACCTCATTTGCACTACTATTGGTGGAAGGTAAGTGTTCCATTCTTTTGAAAGAATTGGTCCTCAACATCCACTTGTTTTGTCATCTTCTTAAATAACACACTTTCTCGTAGTTCAAATACACATTGGATTTGTCTTAATGACAACCCACCAAATTTTCAAATCCTTCATTGATAGATACCGTACATAATACACTTGCTTTACTTGTAATGATGGGACAAATGGATCATCATTTCTTTACCCTTTATTTGTATTTAACATCAACCAAATTATGCTTTCTTACGACCTTTACCCCTTCATTAGGATCAAACCATTTATACTTGATCAATACTACAATACAACTCTATATGCCTTTATTCTACTTCAACGCACTCATTCAACAATCCATAATAGTCGGACTCTGCCTCATTATAACAAGTCCCTATTACACACACCACTGTTTTGTATGACTCGCCCATCACCATATTTTTCAGTGTGAAACTCATAACCATTAACAAAAATATCATTCATAGGATCGAACATGCTATAACAGTCCTCATGCAAGTCTTTTAAATATTAACTAATATCATTTGATTCTTTAGAAACCAACGATGATGAAAACATTTGTTAACTAAACCACGAGACTAGACTATTAGTGTTGTGTGTTGAATTTTTAACTTACTATTTCTATATCGTTAACTTTTACTAACATCCATGGCAAGCCAAAGATCTTGGATTTAATCAATATCTTGGACCGCCATCATGTTTCTTATGATATCTTGTGTATAAACTTAGATCTTGACAAGAAAGGAATATACGAGTTCAAAACACATGTGGTCAATTCCTCATGAACAATGGAGACCTTCGTAAAAGCTGGTTCAACAAAGATCAAGTAGGATCCCAGGATTATCGAAATTTCAGTTATTATTGTTATGTATATAAAGACTAGTTGATCGATATTCACACACACACACACACACACACTTTAAATACCACTTTCTCTCTGATTCTATTCACATTTGAGCACATTTACACCATTTCAAAGATCATATAGCGCTTTTAATTTTATTTTGATTTAATATAAGTTCTAAAGCAGGTGATTTCATCACCTACTGAGGTTTAATGCCAGAGATCCAAAAGCATTTAGGGATTTACACGTAATTCTTTGTGTTCTTGTATTTATTTTAATTTGTTTACTGTTGTTTGATCGACATTCACTTATTTTATTATTTGCTTGATTGTTAACTTGTTTTCATTACCGAAATTATCAAGATATTGTGTGGTATCTTGGTACCTTTTTGAGTATCTTAAGCTTTTTTCACTAATTTTCTTATTGAATCACTTTAACACTATTTCTATCCCAAATACACTTTATTGACATTACGAAATATTACACTTTAATCAAATACTTTTCTAAATATTATTGTTTTCTACCCAGGATCTTGGGCATAACCAAGATCTTCAACACATTTCAAGATCTTAAGCTCCTTACTTTCACTTACCTTATTTCAAACATCACACCTCACTTATTAATTTGGTTATAAAAATAGTTTGTTAATATTTTACCAAAACAATTAGGTAACACAATTTTTTTTTGTTGGAAACCAACATGTTCTTTAAATCACCTAGCAAAATGTCGATCTCTAAACCTCCCAAATGCTTCGTCATCCACATTAGGTTATCTTTTGGCTCGCATAATCGTAAAACAACCTTAACAAATAAGAAGCAGTTTATACAACCATAACAGCAAGGAAAACATAAACAATATTACATACCTCATAAAAGTTAGGACCTCTACATAATTAATCAAGATATAATTATGAGCAATACGAATCTTATCATCACTTAAGGGCCTTTGTCGGCCATTTTTTTCAAATAACATCCAAGATGGAACTTTGAGAATTCTTAATCACCAGTTGTTGTATAACTAGGAATTTCCGATGCAAAATTACGTGACTCGCGATTCAACCGTGTTTCTATTGTTGGCAATATATATATATATATATATATATATATATATATATATATATATATATATATATATATATATATATATAAGGAGCAAAAAGTGGATATGTATCCAACAACATACGCCTCAACAATAGACCCCTCAACCTTTGTGTGGGTTTTATCTTCCTTTTCATATATCCTAACTTCCTAAATAGATGTTGGAAAAGACTTGTTAGAAACATTAAAGGAATTTAAAAAAGATACTTTATACGGTAAAAATATACCTTTCTTAAAGATACATCCACATGTACAGATCTGGACCACCGAGTATAGCTTCACGAGCCAAACGGATTACAAGGTGTTACATTGAGTTAAAAAATCTAGATGGGAAGACTTTTTCCAAATTGCAAATGGTTTCAAAAATAGTTGTTTGCAAGCAAAGCAAGTTATTCATGTGTAACACCCTTGAGCATATTGCACGAAATGATGTACACAGTTTTGTAATTGCATCCCATTTTGTATGTGATGTCATCCCTCTTAGGAAAATAGAAAACAATATTTGAATAAATACATGACACACATGACTCTTAAAGCGATAAAATCTACGATCTTCGACATTAACTAATCCCCCCCAAGTTTGAAGCGTATTCGTCTGGAAATTTACGTTTAGTCAACCATTGGAATATTTTAATAACTTGTTCTTGTACAAAGCAAATGATGCTCTATATCCCTCCTTGCTTTAATATTGTCTTTTCTTTTTAAAATGGCCATGACGATGCTAAAAATATTATCACACACATTTTTTTCAATGTGCATGACTTCAAGCTTGTGTCAGATTAACAAATTTCTCCAATATGGTAGCTCCTAAAATATGTTCCTCTTAATTAACCTAGTTATGATTACTCCCTAAGCCATACAATTTTTCATTTTTTGGTCTATAAGGTTTACCTTCATAAAGAATTGGGAAGTGTCTTACTTTCTCCTTAATTTGATCGCCGGTTAATGTAGGCGGTGGAACAAATCGCTCAAATTTATTATGCAAAAAACATTTTCTATCATTCTTGTATGTGTAATTCGGATAAAACAATTTGATGGCAGTCAAACCATGTTGTTCTATTACAATGGTATGATTAAAATGACCCTGACTCACCCATACAGTATGGACATGCTAACTTTCTATGCCTTCTACATCCTAACAACATTGCATAAGTAGGAAAGTCACTTATTGTCCATAAAAGCATAAATTTCATAATGAAATTGCATTTGCAGGAAGCATCAAAAGTGCTAAAACCATCGATATAAAACATTTTCAACTCGTCTAGTAACAGACTAAGAAACACATCTAAATTTTTACCCGAGCTCTTTTTCCAAGAATAATCATGTTTAATTGAACATACGGTCCTTTTAAACACATCCACAGAGGTAAGTTATAGACTGAAAGAAAACCTTCCAACATGTATATAGTTTTGTAATTCGATCCAGCTGGACAAAACCCATCAGTGCATAACCCAAGGCAAACATTTTTTGGTTCGCTTACGAATTCTGGATGCTTTGATCTAAAATGTTTCCAAACCTCACCATCACTTGGATAGACCATCGAACCTGATTTTGTTTGATGTTCCTAGTTCCAGGTCATTTGTTTTGTCGTCTTTTCTGAAAAATACAACTTTGGAGTCTAGAAGCAATTGGAAAGTACCTCAAAACCAAATGATGAATTTGAATTAATCTATTTGGCTTGTATCGATCATAATAACACACTTGACACCCGTTCAAATCAGAATATGCCCCATAGAAGATCATGCAATGATTTTTTGCATACATGAATCCTTATTTATGGTAGTCTAATTCTTTTCAAAACTTTCTTTGTCTCGTAGAAGTTCTCAACCAACTTCTCACCTTTAGGTAGCTTTCGCTTAATAATTAGAAGTATATGATCATAGGAAGCCTTAGATATCTTGTACACTGGCTTCCAATTCAACAACTATGATGCAACTTGAAAGTTAGTATCATTTTCACACTGATCCCACAAAGGACCATCAACATCTTTTATTTCATCATAGAATCATCGGAGGATGGATTATGGGTATCTTTAACGACATTAATTAGCATGTATATGCACACATTCACATCATCGTCTTCCAGAACATCATCATATTCTATAGGATTATGATCCTTCATCAAATTAAAAGATTCCCCTCATGTTGAAATATCATATTTCTTTCACCATGTTCCCACCAAGTTGTATAATTAGGGGTGAAACCGCTTTTTAAAAGGTGAAGCTCTACTCCGTCTCTTGCTTTAAAAAGCTTATTATTGCATTTAAATCAAGGGCATCTAATATAATCCCTGAATTCATTAGAACAAGAAACATCAAAAAAGTATTTGACCTTAGCCTTATACGACATGCTAAGGTACCCCTAATGTAACCTTTTATACATCCAATCCCTATCGTTACACATTGATGTAATGACTAACCACAACCAAATACATAAACGTTGTATTAACTAATTTTCAAAATACAATGACTATGTATGAGCAAGAAAAGGAACAATGAGCTAAGTGGGAAAATTTAAAAGTCTATTACTATTTATGATGTTTAAAAGTCCATGTCAGCATATATATATATATATATATATATATATATATATATATATATATATATATATATATATATATATATATATATATATATATATTGTTTTGGTTAAAAATTAACAAACTAATTTTGTAACCAAATTAGTAAGTGTGGTGTAATGTTTAAAATAAGGTATGTAAAATTAAAGTATTAAAGATATTGAAATAACCCTGAACATCTTGGTCGTGCCCATGATCCTTGGAAGAAAATAAGTATGTTCAAAAAACTGATTAACAAAGTGTTTTATTTCATGGTGTAAATAAGTGTATCTGAATTGTTTAGTCAAAAATAGTGCCAAAGTTGATTAACAAGTAATTTTGTTTGATAAATATCAAGATACACAAAAAGATACCAAGACACCATAAAGTATCGTAGTAATTTTGATAGTGAAAACAAATTAACAATCAAATAAATAAGAGAATATGTTGTAATCGATCAAACAAAAATAAGTAAATGAAAGTAAATGAAAGAACATGGTTAATTAAAAGTAAAGTTCTTAATCCTTTTGGATAAAACTACGGGAGTTGATGAAATCACCTACCTAAGAACTTATATCTTAGAATAAGAGTAAAAGTGATCAAATGTCGAGAGAATCAGAGTGAAAGTGGAAGTGAGAATGTATATGTGAATGATAATTAGCTAGACTTTATATACATAGTGATAGTAACTAATATTTTGACATTCTAAGGATCTTCCTTGATCCATGCTTGACCTAGATTTTACGATAGTCTTCAACATTCACAAGGCTTTGACCACGTGTTATTGACCTGGTCCACTCAACTCTAGTTAAGCCTTTAGTTACTCCATACTATATTACAAGAAACACAATAGCAGTCTAAGATATTGATTAAATATAAGATCTTGGGCTTGCTTAGGATGTTAGTATAAGCTGAAGATATTTAAAATCTTAGGATAAAAATAGTAAGAAAATTGTACCCATAGCAATAGCCCCCATAAATCTTTAGTTCAGGATCCTGGGAATTGGAAATTTCTAGAAATTATAGTCGTTATATGCTAAAGAGATGGGATGTTTGTTAGATTTCCAAGGAAATTTGAACTCAAATCAACCGGTTGGCTTATGCATTATAAATTGACCCATGCAATCTTTCATTCCCTATTACCTGATCAGTTCTTTAGGTAAATCTTCTTTTCTCTGTCACTTCTATATTCTCCAAAATTATGGATAAAGCTATCATTATCTCGAAAACTGATAATGAGGGTTTAGTCTATGAAGACTTCATTGATTCAGGATTTCATCGAAATGATAAGGAAATTGGTGTTTTTTCTAACACCAAAATTGAATCTCTTTGGGCTGAAGGGATTTTTCACCCGCAAACAATCTTTAGGTCGCATGATCCAAAATTAAGAACTGATATTGTGTCTTACTCATGGATTTGTTTTTACTATCTCCCATTTCAAATCGGTCTTTCTTTTTCTTTCACATCCTTAATCTCTGAATTTTTTGAGATGACTAGATTTCCACTTACCCAAATCATGCCTATGGTTTGACGCATCTTGTGTTGGGTGAATTATCTAAAAAAAAACTAAGAACCTTGATGTAATACCCATTTCAAGTACAAATGTAATTCACAAATGTCAATATTGTATTGGATGGCCACGAAGTGGTGGAGCTTCACCACAGCATGGCATTATCTTTTGGGTCTCGGGTTTTCATGAACCACCATGGCATGGCCATGAACTGCCACAACATGGTAACTAGTTTTGGTGAAACCCGAATCCTTTGGGAATTGAGCCCTATTTAAAGGACGTTATGGCTAGGGTTTCAAGGTCATTTAGCCTCCATCAGCTTAAGCACTAAAACTTTAACCCTAGCCTCCATCATTCTTGAAAGTTCATTCTTCATAATTTGATTGGAATCTTTGAAGGAGAAGGAAGCCCTTGGTGAGGATTATCATTTTACAAGCAATATATTCATCTTCTAGCTTCTCCTTTGGACTTGGGTGAGTGTTCAAGACTCAATCTTTTCTTTGCTAGGCTGTTAGATCTTGGATTTAGCCCCTTTTCTTCATGTTTGGTGGGTTTTGGAAGATGAGATCTCATAAATCTTGTAACTTTGTGAATCACCATGCCATTTGGAGTATTTAACTCTTTGGATCTGAAGTAGACTTGAGTTTTGAGGATATGCATGAAATCTTGGCCCTTTTGCCCTTGTTTTGCCCTAAAAATGGAAAGGACATGCATTGGGCATGTATTTCCCTAAATCTATGATTTTTATGGTCGAGAAGGTATTGGAAACCCTTCAGGAAACTTTAGAGAAGTAACTCTAAGGATTGAGTGCTTAATGAGTGGAATGTGCTTTATGCTTCCATTAAGAACTTAGGGTTTTGGATCTTGACTTATTGGCAAGGTTTAAAGGATAAAGTTGGAAACTTTATCCATCTAGGTTATGGTTTGGACCTAGATTGAGCTTTGGAAACCCTTGGAATGGGATGGAAAATAAGCTTAAGGAATTAAGTCTTGTTGACTGATCCCCACAGTGTGGTGGAGCCTCACCACGACATGGTGGTTGGGTTGAGCACACCTGTTTTGTCGTATTGCAACCGCAGTGTGGGCATGGTTGGCCACGATGTGGCGGTCAGGTGTAGGTTGACTTTGACCCAAGTTTGAATTAGGGGTGTTATGGGTATTTTGATTAGTAGTTGAGCTTAAGTGATTGTGATTGTATAGGTGGCTGATAGATTTAACATTTGGAGCATTGATCTGTGTAGCTATTTCTTCAGACTGAGAGGTAAGTTTTCCTCTCTATACTTGTGGGTCAAATGCACCAATGTCAGCCCACTAGGTTACGTATCATGTTTATAGGATGGTGTTATGTTAGTATACGACTAATTATTAGATTTGTATGATTATCTGTATTTGTTGGTTCTATGTTTATGTTTATCTGTTACATTTGTCGACATATTGTGGTTGGGTTGAGGCGGTCATGCTTTGTGCTGAAGGCCAAGATACCTGGGGCGATCAGGATAGACTGTAGGTCTTGCGAGGCAGTCCAGTCATAGTGAAGGCTCATAGAGCGGTCCAGATAGGTTGTAGTCCCTGCGAGGCGGTCCAAGCATGTTGAAGGATCATATTTGCATGCTATTGTTTGTTATGTAGTGTGATGGTACTTGGGGTAACTCACTAAGTTTTGGCTTACAGTTTCAGTTTATTGTTTCATGTACTTCCAAGGATCGTGGGAAAGCGAATGCTTAATCGTTCACATCTTCCTATTTTCATGATATTGAATTTTGGGATACTCTGATATGAATTTACTTTTGAAACAAGGACTTTTCTTGTAAACAATTATGGATAATGGGTTGTCTTTAAAAGTTTAAATTTTTTGATTTTTGAAGTGTTACACTTGATCTTGGTTTATCTGAAATTGCTAGCATTTATGATCTTAGAACCTTTGGTTCTTCTAGCATTATGTTCAAAATAAAGTCCGGAAAAAATCCTTTAATCCTTAACACTTCTTGTCATAATGTTGGGTGGCGGAAAAAAAATTTATCAATAGGAAATCTCTGATTGATGGGATACTCTGCATATTGATTGGATTAGTTCTAGTAGGGTTCTTGCTTCTTTTCTCTCATGTTTGGTATAATAGAGAATTCACTATAGAAATGTTTCTGATAATCATTTCTCTTGTTTGGTTGCACTAAGCAGTGAATTGGAAACGAGTTTTTTATTATGTTTATTTTTTTTTTCAAACAACATTTTTATAAGTCAATCAATTCTTAACGAAATAAGTAATTTCTTTTAGAAGACTATAATCTGAGAGTTCCGACAAGTCACATGTACATCGACAAGAGAAGTCGAATACATTCCTTTTCTCTATTCTTAATTCTCTATACAAAACAGCCCTTAGGGTTTTATAAATTGAGAAAGAAATACTAACGTGTTCTTGCAACAGTTCCTATATTTGGAGATTTATTCCCGTCTTGTGAGGAATAACAAAGGGAGTCCTCGTGTCTAATTTGTCACTAATATTTTTTAGCATTATACTCCCTCCGTCCCAAATTAATTGTCTACTTTTGACTTTTGAAGTTTTTTTTTCTTCAACTTTGACCTTAAATATTTTTATTTGTGTTATATATTATTTGATGAAACTTATAACAATAGAAAGTCATTTAAAATACAATCCATTTATATGTTTTTTTATTAAATATTATCTATCAAAAAGAAAAATAATTAAGGTCAAAGTTGAAAAATAATTACTTCAAAAGTCAAATGTGGACAATTAATTTGGGACAGAGGTAGTATAATTTAGTTAATCGATTTTTTCTTATTTTGTGTCGCTAACCTTTGATAATCCATTTCTTTACGGATAATATCTGTCTCTAGTTCTATCAGTGAAGTCAGCTTTGTAGTAATGTTGTTATATCAATTATACATGAGCTTTTACATTGTTTACATTATAATTAAAGATTGCTCTTATATCACTTTTTTTAACGGCGGATATATTAAAACAAAACTAGCAAGAAGCTAGCACAAACTACAAAGTACAAGCAAGAAACATAAAAATAGACCAATCCAACCAACAACTGTATCTAAACATCGATCTATTCTTAAACCAATTAAATGATAACAACTAAATTCATCTACCGCCTTAAGAGAGGAATTTCTCCAATTGTTGAAGACTAAAGCGTTATGAGTTTTCCAAATAAACCACACCACCGAGTATAAAAGCGTCAACTCCAGTTTTTTCCTCTTTTTACTTCCCACCGAAATCTTCAATATAGAGATAAAGTCCTCAATACAGGCTGGAGGAGTAACAAATAGGCCACTCCATGATCCAAACCAAATCCAAATATGCGCAGAAAAAGATCAATTAAAAAAAACATGCTCTATGGACTCCATCTCACTACCACACCATTTGCAAGACAACTCATTAATCACAACCCCTCTAAGCAATAAATTATAAGCAAACGGGATCATGCTATAAAGTAACCTCCAAATGAAACAATTAACTTTGATAGGGACCCAACTCACCCATTGAAAGTCAGCCATGTTGCCATTTGCACCAAGATTTAACGCCATCAAACCTCTAAGATAAGAAACCGAGAAAAGCCATGAATAACTACCCTTCTACACCCACATATCATTAGAAATGGACATATTTATACCTGCCACAACAGCTTCTAAACCCTCAAGCTCAGCCATCTCTTTACCCTTCCTCGGTAGCCTTTTCTAATATGTAAGCAAAACAGATTCATCTCTACCCTCCAATCTGTCTGAAACCTTGCAATTTTTATTTGACTCAATTTTGTATAACTTCGGAAATGTATCTTTTAAAGTTATATCTCCGCACCATTTTTCCTTCCAGAAATGAGTTCGATTCCAGCCTCTAATTTCCTGCAAAAAAGATCATCAAGACAAATATTTCACTCCTCCAACTCCTAAGTGCTACGATATATCGTAAACCATGTCCAGGGAATACCACATTTAGCCAAAGGTTTTCCATCAATACAATCGATGTTGTGAATAGCTCTAATACAAGAGGACTACAAAATATTATATTCCACTTTTAACCTTCACAACCATTTCGTAATAAGAGCAAGATTCATCGATCTAAGGCACCCCACTCCAAAACCTCCCAAGTTCTTGGGTTTAGTAACCACGTACCAAGCCACCCAATGAATTTTCCTACTATTCTCATTACCTGCCCACAAAACCTCCTCTAAATACCTTCTAGCAACTCAATAATCTTCTTTGGAGCTTTAAAATTTGAGAAATAGTACAAAGGCAAACTACTTAAATTAGATTTCACAATAGTGAGTCTTCCTCCAAACGAGAGGGATCTAGCCTTCCATAATGATAGCTTGGCATTAAATTTCTTCACAATGGGATTCCAATTCCTAGTAAGCTTCATATTATCCCCAATAGGAAGGCCAAGATAGGAAAATGGGAAAGAAGCGGATTCACAATGCAAAATACTAGCAAGCATAGCAATATCAATATCATCCACCCCGATACCAAAGACCTTACTTTTACAAAGATTCACCTTCAAACCCGAAGCAAGAAAAAAGCATCTAAGGATTCGATTTAAATTCAAGAAATTAATTTCAGACCACTCTCCCACATACATAAGATGAGACAAGATAGGCCCACCATGAGGTAAAGAAATACCTTGAAAGATATGGCGGTCACAAGCTTCTTTCATTGAAACACTAACCCCTTCCATGGCAATCATGAATAAGAAAGGCGATAAAGGATCGCATTGCCTCACACCTCTCTTTATGATAAGCTCTTTAGTAGGGGAACCCTTCACTAGAAGCCTTTCCTGAAGAAAGACCTCCCCGAATCCAAGTTCTCCATTTAACACCAAAATTTATTTGCTCCAAAATAGAATCCAAATAACTCCAATTTAACGAGTCAAATGCTTTTTCAAAGTCCACTTTGAAAATAAGCACTTGCTTTTTAATCCTCTTTGCCCAAGATATGAGTTCATTTACTACAAGCAAGCCATCTAGAGTACTTCTACCTTCCACATAAGCGGATTGCTCCAAACCAATGACTTTCCATATAAATTTTTTAATCTAAGAGCAAGTACTTTGGAGAGAATTTTGTACATACACCCAATGAGATTAGCTGGTCTATAATCACTAAGAACTAACGGATCAAACTTCTTTGGAGTCAACGAAATGAAAGAAGCATTGCAGCCATTGCTAATCGAACCCGAGGCTTCAAACTCTTTAATAAATGCAAATATATCACTTATACATGAGGTTGTTTTACATTATAATTATATATATATATATATATATATATATATATATATATATATATATATATATATATATATATTAAAATTATCCTACCTTAGCTACAGTAAAGTGGCTAAGGTTTGGCATAATTGGTCCTTATAGTTATGTATGTTTGCTAAATGTGGAATTGGTCCGATTCCCGATCCTTCCACCGTCACCACTTCTTTTTTCTTCTAGACCCTTACAGTGCATCGGCTCATCCCTCCATCTCTATCTCAATTCATTTACTTCCCACCGGCATAGTGCTCCAAAATAGCAACAATACAGGCTCAAGCGCACGACAGCACTACACTCTCCACCATCGATCCCTTCGCTCCCTTCATTAGTGACAACTGCGACACACAGAATCAGGTATCACATCTCCATCTTTCTTATATTTAGAAATCATAACATCGACTCATCTGTTCTACTGCTTACCTGCTTCTACACTCTCAATCAAAAGGTAAATTACCACCACTGCGGTTTGGGGATTTTTTCTGAATACTGCTTATCTGCTATAATTGCTTTTGTAGTAGATACTCTCCATCAAACTGTCACCGCCATCGACTTCTTCAAGAACATGGAAACCCACCGTCTCTCTCTAAACTCATCTAAAACCCATTTCTATGAAAGAGATGAATGTACAGTAAACTACACGAACACAAAATAGGACCCACGATTATCGATTTAATTGTCCGACCTCGATTACCAATCAAGACAGGGAAATCGGTGACAGAGAAAAGTGAAGTCGTCGGCGTAACGTTCCGAGTTCACCGAATACTCTAAAAACCTCTGATTTCACACATCATCGTTTCCATTTGTGCCCTACCTTTATTCTTCCAGCAGGTGTTTGGTGGTAGTTGTGGAGTTAGAAGGGCAAGAGAGTGGTGCAACGGGGTGGGTATCAACGAAAATGATGGAGACGGACTGCATGTTGTCGTCATTGCAGGTAAAATGAGGTTTGTAACATCCTAAAAATACGAGCCAAAAATTTCATTCTTAAAACATGTGCTTAGCAAAACATTAGGAATAAAACGTTTAACGATCATCTCATTTCGCAAAAGATATTGCATGTCTGGAAAGCATTTTTATAAAACATAAAAGTGTCAAAGTACAAGTCCCCAGGTGATATCATAATGTGGAATATAAAGCATGTGTGTGATGTACCGCTACCGCACCAGCTCCTTCCCCTTCGAAGAAGAGGTACCTGAAACCAAAACTGAGAACTGTAAGCACGAAGCTTAGTGAGTTCCCCCATAATACCTCATACCATACAAACATACAATGAACAACTAGGAGATACGGGCCTCGCCCACACTCCGCTAGCTGGGAGATACGTGCCTCGCCCACACTCCACTAGCTGGGAGATACGGGCCTCGCCCACACTCCTCTATTTGGGAGATACGGACCTTGACCACACTCCACTCTCAAAAAGATACGGGCCTCGCTCACACTCAACTGCTAACCCGTAATATACAAGTATCACACAGACAACGAGTATAGACAATTCTAACATACTGGCATATATCATACTCAAATCAACCAGGAGATACGGGCTCGACCCACACTCTAACACTAACATCTCATCTATACGGGCCGGCCTTGGTGCCTTAGAACCGTTACTACTGGAAGGAAACTCACCTCCAAGTAGCTGCTGATCTGTGTGGGAACTGACTGTCTGCTGCTGCTGCCGCTGCCGCTCCGGAAATCCTCCAGCTATAATTCCCACAAAACCCTTAATCAAATACTGCTAACCGGCTTCAGGGTAAAATGACCATTTACCCTTTACCAATCAAGAGTCAAGTCAAAGTCAACTATCAGTTGGCCCGACTCGCCGAGTTGACTTGTCAACTCGCCGAGCCCTATCCCTTTGTCCGACCATAAACCCGTCTCTACTCGTTGAGTTAAGCATTGACTCGACGAGTTCTCCTTCTAAACTAAAGGCCAATAGTCCTTCATCCTACTTGTCGAGTTGTATGAACAACTCACCGAGTTCGTCTTCATCCGAAGAACACTCTAAGCTGTGACTCGCCGAGTTGTATGAACAACTCGCCGATTTGTTCTTAAGACAAGAAGATTGCCTTGAACTTGCCGAGTCATGGCACTGACTCGCCGAGTTACTTCACGAGTGAGTCTAGCTTCCGACTCGCTGAGTCCTATCCCACGACTCACCACTCCACCCCGTAATCACGAAAAGGGGAAAACTCGGGGACTCGCGACTCGACTCGCCGAGTCAGATGAACGACTCGCCGAGTCGGCTACATGCAAATACTATACACGCGATTCTACTTGAATCCAACTCATGCTATTCATAGATCTGGGTTTCTAGGGCATGAATAACACGTAAAGTTTCCAACTTTACGTGTAAATATTCACCAATGAAGGTTTTAGGGCTCAAAATGCACCAAAAGAGTAGATCTAGGGCTTTCATGCAATATGGCTCCATAAAGGTAGTAGATCCAAGCTCCTGGAGCTCAATCATGCCTAGATCTAGAGGCTAAACAACTTATTACGAACCCTAAAACACAAACAAGCTTGGGGAAAGGCTCAAGAAGGACTTTCATGGAGCTACAAGGGACATTAAGCATGAAAACAGAGGGAAACTGAGATATACATCAAGGGAATCACTGAGATAACCCAAATATGCCTGGCCTCCTCCTCTTCTTCTTGATCTACTCTTCTTCCCTCTCCAAACCTTCAAGAAAACACACAAAAATGCTTCAAACTCACAAGGAACAAGGCTTGAACGAAGTATAGAGCTCTGAGGGTGAAAGGGGCGAGCTTGGGGGCGGATAAGAGGGTTTAAATAGGGTGCAAACCCTTGAAATTTAGGGTTTCATCAGACAGCGGGGACTCGCCGAGTCTAGAATATGGACTCGCCGAGTCGCCAACTTAAACGTGTTTCGGATCCCGTCTCTACTCGGCGAGTTAGACCTACAACTCCCCGAGTCCAAGGCTAAAAATGGAAAACACGAAGATAAATTTTACGTACGAGGAACCAGGTGCTACAAGGTTAGATAAATTTAGATTTTTTTCTATGTTTTTCTCTCCAGCTGGCCTTCAATGAAGCTTGAATTTATCGAAATTTGCAGTTGCCACCTCATGAACCTTCTATTATCTAGAAAGCTGTCAACTATTTCCTACAAAATCATGAAGGTGTATAACGATTATTGATGTTCGATGTGTTGCTGCTGATTTTGATGCTAGATATAAAGCTCTAGAGTGAACATAGGTATCAATAATTATACTATCAAGATTTGATTATGTTAATATCAATAAGGTTGTAATCTTGCAATGATGATGATGTAGGGATATTTATGTCTTTTAATCATAATGTCTACATGTTGCTGCATTTACTTTTACTGGATTGTTTCAGGTCGGGAACATTTATCGACTCTTGAGAAACGTCCGCAATGCAGGTTTGTTTGATATTTTGTCCATGAAGTATGAGTTTATGTTTTACATTAGTTTTAGGGATTATTAATTCAAACTATAATTTGTTGATGAAGAAAGCTTGCACAGTTCCTGTGGGACTTCATGATTTCAGTTCTTTTCAAGCATCTGCTTGCCAGCTTCTCATCTTGTGCTTAATGAAATACATCAATTTCCTGATGACTATTAAGAATTAATTTTTATGATTTATTAAAAATTTCCGAAAACATTCAATCATTTTGTATCTGTACCATTGATGTTTACAATAATGATTCACCATTGGTGTGTACTAATCTATTTTCTCGCACTCAAAAAGTGTTTGTGCGTGTTCTTTACACCAACTCCAGGTGACCTTCAAGAATAGATGACTAACAAGAAAAGATTGAAGATCTAATTCTTCATCTTCTAGATATACCCTTTTGTTCTAAATTCTAAACATTACTTTCCTAACTAAATTTAGAGTGTGAAAAACATGTAGGTACCTGTGGCTTGGTAAAAGAAGGCACACCATGATGTCTATACTTTCTTCTGATTTGACCAAATTTATCAAATGTATTTTTTCTATTGTAAATAACAGGTCCAAAAACAGCTCAATGAAATTGTCATTCATATAGCTTCTACAACATCAAAGTTCCCAAAAAAAATATGTTGTGCTTTGCATAACAGGTAAAAAGATCACACAGATTTTTATCAAAAATGATAGCTTTATGAATTTGTTTCACATTGGAACTTTACATTTGCTCGGTCACAAAGAGTGCCTGATATAAAGACTCACGCTCAAGCCATGAAATGTGAAACCACTTTCTCTGATACCACGCACCCAGGTTTTATCTTCGATGCCTCCGTTGTGTCAAATGGTTAGGAATATGATTTTGATGGACAATTTATTTGTAGAATGCATTCATGTATCATTTTAGGTAGTTTTTTATGCATTTTCTTATCGTTTGACATAAATATAAGGGCATTATTTTATTATCTCGTCCAAGGCATTGAAAACTAATGAACCGGCCCATCCACAGATTTGGCCAACTGTAGTTACTTATATTACCGTCGTTACAAAAATACTTGAATAACACAGGAACGTTTTTTTAAACATTTTCATTATATTTCCACACATATAATCCAAATCTAGGCCAAATTCTAATCCAACGGTCGGAGACAGATATATAGATATGTGTTTTCTAGATCAAAGGCTCGCAATAATTATTTATGATTTTTTTACGTAAGTTTCATTTTCTAATAATTTGATGTCATCAGGAGAAGCCTGGGCTTACCAGAAACCGGTAATATAAGAACAAATATATATTTTTTTTATAAAAAAAATGGTTGTCATATTTTTACATATATTTTTACAAGGCTGGAGGGACACAGAGACTTCCTAGGTTAATTGGAAGCTCAATAGCCAAAGAACTTATTTTCACGGGCCGAAAGATAACACCCAAAGAAGCATTGTCATTTGGTATTTTATTTGTATCTTTATATACTAATATTAAAAATATGTAACATATAAACTAAAATGCCCATATTGATAACCAAATAAATATAAGCACATTGTTATTATGGGTAGAAAAAATAAAGGGCAAACCATAGAATAATTTCATGTATGGCTAAAAGAGTGATTAGCCATGGTTTAGAAATGGAGACCGGGTCTGGTTTATTGGAGCGAAAACCTTTGTACAAAGGCGAATGAAATAAACGTACTTTGGTTTGTTGATATTGGCAATGTACTTTAGTATTTTTTTTTGATGAGATGTACAAGTTTCTTGACAGGTACTATGGGCAGATGGTTACGTTGTTTTAACATGAAGTTGCAGAGAGAAGTGTGATGATGACAGGAAAGTAAGTAGGGGTAAATTGGTCATTTCGGGATCACGGAGTGTATTATTGGTTTTGTAACTTAGGATTAGACTTTTAATTCTTATACAAGTGATTCAAATTCAATTTTTTGTAACTATATTTCTTACCCATAATAACAACATACTTACATTTTGATACCAATATGAGCAATGGTCATCAAATCACCAACAATATATTGAAGATCCCGTCAGTTTTCTTCTAATTAGTGTTGAATCCAACCCACGCGAAGCGGGGTTTCCTATCTTGCTAAAGATAATAATTCAAACATTTCTCTCTATTTTCTCCCTCTTTCAAGATTTCCGTTTTTAAGCACCACTATAATTAATTGTCATCTGATACATGATGGAATTAATGGAATAACGAACTCTAGCTTCATTAATTATTTATAAGGGTATATATAATACATTTGAAGGTAAACATCAAATATCTATAAATCTATAAAATTTTCATATACTTAGTCCTGACAGCTTGTCACTATGTATTAATTCAACTCAAGATGTAAACTGAAACAGTAAAATTGATTAATTTTAAACATGGTTATTGTTAGTAGTGGCATCTGTTGGTGATGCAACCGATGCCACCTTTCCTCCACGCTCCGACCGGCTGTTCTCAGCGAACTTCAGGCTTCCTTGGTGCATTCCCTTTTGCTTCTCCTCCTCTGTCCACTCCGAAACATAGTAATTCTCCTCACTACCCTTAACGTTGTCATTACTAGGTGGAAAGAACATGCTCCCCCACTGAGGAAAGTGAACCAAACTCACCGGAAGTGTGCAACATATGATCATGATACCCATGTAAGACAACCCTTTTGCAGTCGAGAATGATGCGTTTGCAAAGAACACTAATTGGGTCAGCCCAGATCCAAAGTTTCCACCGGCTCCGGTCATTCCTGAAATGATACCTAGAGACCTTCTGGAAATGAAAGGGATGATGCCGAATGTTGCACCACATGCAGCCTGTGCTCCGACGGAGAAGAGGATCATAAAGGTGATGGCTAAAGGTAAAGAGTTGACTAAACCGAGGCAGAGACAGAAAATCCCTCCGGCTGTCTGGAGAAGCCATAAGTTCCATAGCCGGCCACGCATTCCAAACCTTTTGGCCATGAAATCTGATGTCCATCCTCCGAAAGGTCGGGCCACGATGTTTGCCATTCCAAAAGTGGCAGCAACAATTCCAGCAAGATGAAGCTTTAGATCAAATCTGTCATAGAAGTACTCAGCGATGACATTATCAATGGTTAATTCGACACCCATGGAGTAGCCATAGAGAAGTACAAAGATCCACGTCCTATAGTTCGTCACTGCATACCATAACACCTGAAAAAACGATCACAAAATCATAATCTCACTATCAAATTGACTTTAAGATTAATTCTTTCCTTAGTTAATTAATATAATAGCCTAGTGTGAACATATATATATATATATATATATATATATATATATATATATATATATATATATATATATATATATATATATATATATATATATATATATATATATATATATATATATATATATATATATATATATATATATATATATATATATATATATATATATAATGTATACCTTGCCGAATTTGTCTTTGGCGACATCACCCTTCTTCTGAAGAGCACCAAGGTTCCCATCTGGTAAATCTTGGCCAAGAGTTAACACCAATATCCCCATTATAACATTCATCAACCCGGGTATAAAGAAGGCAATCCTCCACGCTGTAAACGGCGTCGCACCGGCCTTCTTTATGATCTCAAATAACACCGGCATCAACAGCTGTGTTGCACCACCACCCATGTTTCCCCATCCGGCGGCAGTCCCATTCACTAGTCCAATGATCTTACCGTTAAACATGGTGCTCATCCAGTACTGACAAGACACAAATGTCGCCAAAGAGAACCCAATCATGAACCTCACTGCGATATACCCACTCGCATCTTCAACAAGCGCCATGCAAAACACTGTCGGAGCAGACAGCATGATGAGGAAAGCGCAGCCGTAGCGGGGTCCCAGCATATCGCATACTGCACCCATTACAAGCCTGGAGAAAATGCTTCCAGACACGGATGCAACACCAGCATTCCCGATATCTGATTTGGTGAGATTAATATTGTCCCGGATGATGGGAACGAGTGGAGCCGCCGCGAAGGTGGAGACAAAGGTGGTGAAGAAAGAGAGCCAGGAGAGATGGAAGGTTCTCATGTGAGGTTTTGCCAAAGAGAAAAGCTTGAAGACTTTTGCCTTGTGTTCAGAGTCGACTGGAAGGTCGAATTTGGCGGTGGTGTCAGTGGGTACCATGGGAGAAGCAACGGAGAAGGCCAGCACCTGCTCCCGTCCGGTGACTCCATGCATGGAGCTTCCCGGAGATCCTTCAATCTCAGGCATTGTTTATATATAAATTATTTTCCACACAATGTGTGAGGAATGCTTTTGTTACTGAGTCTCTTGATATATTTTTGGATCAGACGTTCTGTTTATATATAGAGGCATGACAAAGACAAACCCATGTTCGAAATGGAGTAAACAGTTGTACGATACAACCAAATGATGCATGGAAGCCATATGTAAACACGATTTGTGAAGGAATCCGTTTTGCCGCATCCTATGAATAGGATATTATTTTGCCTTTTCATATATACTAAGATATGGAATTCGTTTAGCAATGATATTTCGTATCTTTGAATGAGGAAAAACAAGGTTGATTACAAGTTTTAAAATCAGAGTTTTTCTACCGATATATCTATGAAATTAATTTTGTTTTTTTTACTGGACTTTTTTCTAAATACACTTTTTCTGTCAAAAAGGTCAAAACAATAACTTAGTTTTTATGTAAATGTTTGATTAATTACTTAATAGACATCTCCAATACATTGAATTAAACCAATCACGATTTCACTAACTTACTAATTTACCCATTAAATTCAATATTTTATTAAACACTCTTAAAATTTAATGGATCTTCATATCATCGTCTTAATATATATTTTTATTAGTAAAGTTAGTACATAAAACTAAAATATTAAATTAATTAGAAATTAAAATTATAAATTACTAATTATAGATTAGAAGTTAGAAATTAAAAAGTTACCAATAATATATTAAATAAAAAGTACATGATAGTGTAGCACATCATGTCGTAATTTCAATAGTTGTAATGTAAATAAGATATGATCATTAAAAAAAATGTTTTTTATTTTTTATTGTTTAGACAACTAAAAAGTAAGTTATAAAACAAAATTTATTTCCTTACAAACTTAAAATATACTATCATTTTAATTAACTTAAGAAATTAAATTATTAAATATAAAATAAATTAAGTTATAAATATAAAATAAATAAAAAGTGATATATATATATATATATATATATATATATATATATATATATATATATATATATATATATATATATATATATATATATATATATATATATATATCAGAGTTCAATCATCATTTAACTCGCATTCATTAAACTTAGGCTACAATTAGATCTGATAATTCGAGACACGGATACACGAATCTGTAAGAGACACGACACGACACGAATACATCTTGAAAAAATTCAGATAAAGCTTATTTCTCATTATGTAATCGAATTAAATTTGTGACTGACACATTTTCATGACACGAATACACGAATTGTTAGGTCTATCTACAATGTAGGTTTAACATTTGTATGGTCAAGTCATTATTTTTTCACCATTAAATTTCTCATTCAATCTCCATTTGGATGGTCTTGCTCCTATGAATATTATCATGATAATAAGGAAAAAGATAAATTATAAATTAAAGATTTATTATAAACAAAATTGCAAAATTAATCTATGTGGTTTTTCATTTTATCTAGACAAAACATTTAGAAAATAGTGTTTCTGGTCATTTTTTACTGCTTTCATTATAGATTTGGTTTTTATCATTATTGAAAAGACTTTTTTACCCTTATCATTTAATTTTTATATTTTTTTAATATTTATAAATATTTAATTATTTGAAAATATAAAATAGATACCATCCACCCCATCCAACCCACCTACCTATGATACTTTTTGTAACATCCCAAAAATCATGACAAATTTTTCATTTTTAAGTTCATATCAAAACCCATTGATCATACAAAACATAGTTTTCAAAAGTCATAATCATAATCAGAGTATCCCAAAATCATAGGTCAAATAAATATCGAGAATGATATACACAATCACGTCTTCACATTGCGTTCCTAAGTCGACTCGAAACCCTTTCGATGTTGCCACTAGACATTGACCAAAGGTACCATCTGGTTGTGCAAGCCCTTCGTCTTCTTGTCTAGAATCGCTACCAAACTTTCCACATAATTCAGGCGCTTATCAAGCTAAATTTCATCCAAATGGATTAGCATTGAATCGTCGACCACACATTTCCAAATCTAGGAAATATGAAAGGTTTTGTGAATCTGGTTAAGCTCCTCAAGCAGGTATAAGCGATAGGTTACCTTGCCTACTCTGGCCACTAATCAGAATGGTCCAATAAAATGGGGACTCATCTTGCCCCTCTTCCTGAAGCGTATAACATTCTTCCATGGTGACACCTTCAGTAAGACCATATCTCCAACCTGGAACTCCAACTCAGATTGTCGTTTTTTGGCATAACTCTTCTGTCGACTATGAGTTGTCTGCAACCTCTGTCTGATCCGTTGAATAAGCTCCATGATCTGAAGGACCACTTCTGTCCTTCCCATGACCTTATGGTCGACCTATTCCCAACATATCGGTGTATGACACTTCCTTCTATAGAGAAGTTCGAAAGGTGGCGTACCATGCCGGAATGATAGTTGTTGGTGTAGGATAACTCAGTTATGGGAAGATAGGAGTCCCACCTCCCATCAAAATCAATGACACAAACTCTCAGCATATCCTCAAGCGTCTGAATGGTATACTTACTCTGATCATCAATCATAGGGTGATAAGTCGTGCAAAAATGTAGTCTAATACCCAATTCCTCGTGAAAATTCTGCCAAACCCGGGAAGTAAACTGTACATCGAAATCAAATACAATAGTGACTGGTACACCATGGGAATTAAAAATCTCGTGCATATACACATTGGCCAACTTCTCGCCCAAAGAACTCTCCTGAATGGCAAGAGAGTGGGCATTCTTGGTCAACCGGTCAACAATAACCCAAATCGCATCAAATCCCTTGGTTGTCCTCAAAAAACTTGGTGATAAAATCAATAGTGATTTGTTCACATTTCCACCTGGAAATCGCTAAGGGCTGCAACTTGTCATGCAGCCTCTGATGCTCAGCCTTGACCATCTGACAGGTCAAGCATCTCTCCACGTACCATGAAATATCCCACTTCATGCATGGCTACAAATAACTAAGTCTCGATTCCCGATACATCTTACTGGATCCAGGGTGAATCAAGAACCTTGACTTATGAGCCTCCTTCAATACTATTTGTCGGACCCCACTAGGGTTCAACTGCCTGGACGCATAGGCTATGACTCTGCCCCGTTGCATGAGTATCACCCCTACACCTGTGATTGATGCATCACAAAATACCACAAAATCCTCAACACTCTCAGGAAGGATTGACATTGGGGCCTTATATTGTTGGGTTTTTTTTTAAAACTTAGTTTTAAAAACTACAAAAATGGCAAATGAAAGATTTGAGTTTTATAAAATAACATAAACATTTTATCACCCACCGAGGATCATCTTGCAAGTATAAGAAACATTTAAAACACAACCATAAAAGGAATAAGTGGTAACACTACTAGAAAAAAGGCCTTTTACGACGCTCATTGCGCGTCGTAAAACGCTCAGACGACGCGCAAATGCGTGTAAAGGAAGGCCCTGTCATAAAGAGAGACGACGCGCTTTTGCGCGTCGTCTATAGACGACGCGCATTTACGACGCTCATTTACGACGCGCAATTACGACGCGCGTTTACGACACGCAATGCGTATCAAGGAAGGCCCTGTCATAAAGGAAGACGACACGCATTCGCGTGTCGTAACCTTACGACGCGCGTGTTAATGACACGCAATGCGTATCAAGAAAGCCCGTGTCAAGAAAGGCCATGTCATAAATGAAGATGACACACATTTTTGCGTATCGTAAATTTAAATGTTTCAAAAAAAGTATATATTTATTAATTTTTATATTAAATTTGCATTTAATTTCTCGTAATAGAAATAAAATACTTTTTTGATAGATTTACTAATTTTCAAATTAAATAACACATTAAAAGTCTCATAATACAAAATAAAATACCATAAACAATAAAGATAATTCATTGCACTAAGGACTATTTTAACAAAAGAATATAACATTATATACCATAAGTACCCTCAAGTAATCAATCTCTTACAATGTTACTAAAAATACCCTCAAGTAATCAATGTCTTACAAAGTTAAGAGACTTAGATACTCAGTTGGTATGTAATATGGCACTAAGAAGCCCAAAAATTGTTTGTGTTTTTCCTGTTCCTGGTGGATCCTACATGGACAAAAGGTAAAGAAGCTGTTGCATCAAACCAATCAAGAAACAAAATATAGACCTTTTAGTTTATGTTTCTTGTTTACTTAACAAAAACAAGACTTAATCAAGAAAAAAAAATATAGACCTGTCCCTAACCTTCTGTGCTGTGGAAAAAGCTAATCCAACCAAACCTCTTATCCTACCAACCACTTTCTCAACTGCATCCTTCAACTTAGCATCAACCTGAAACCAAACTCATTTTATACATTAACCAATTATAAAACACTTCATATTAATATCTGAAAATTTTAACTAATGACAAAAATAAGAGGTTATTGGAATCGGAATAGGTGATTCCATCTTTGTACTACTTTTGGAATTCACTTCATTTTGCTTTAAGATCCTGATGTCTGAAACAAATTATAACCACACAATGCAAAAATATAAAAGTCAAAAGTCAAAAAAAGACGAACTTCACATAAAAAAATACCCATAGACTATCATTGCAAAAAAGACGAGCTTCACATAAAAAAAATACCCATAGACTACCTTGATTTAAGAGGAAACAGAAATAAGTGGTTAATAATGTGTGGCCCAACAGAAGCTTCACGGTTTCTATCAGCAAAAAAGTACAGAAAATTATACAGTACTTATTAAACCAAAAAAAGAATACATACATGCTCATTGAAAACACCTCCAACTCCAGATAAACCAAGAAGAACATGAGGTTTGACCTTTTTGACCTGCAAAACACCATAAAATTGGCATCCCCATTTGCAAAGTATATAACTTTTTTTTTTCTTTTCAAAAAAGTTTTTCATATAATTAACTAAAAAAAACACAATTATTCCAAAAATAGATGTAACGTACCACTTCAAGAAGATCAGATCCCTCATGGAGACCTAAACTTTCAACCTCTCCAATATCTTTGGCAAATGGTGCAGCTGCTGAGTCAATACAACCTCTCTCCTTTGTGATCAAACCTTGCATCCAAAAAAATTTTAAAACTTTATATTCATAATAGCAACGCACTTACGTTTCCCCTTTTTATTTGCTATTCAAACTATTAGTTCACTGAAAAATAATAGAAACAGAATAAGATGGTAAGTTGGACGAGGGCATTTTCGTAAAATCATACGTCTTTATCAAGTAGGAAAAATTGAGGTTTTGCTTCTGATCCTGCCATCCTTGCAGCCGCCTGATAGGCCACTTTAAGAACACCAAGCCCTGCACTAAAAACCATACAGAATGTAAGTTAAAGTTCATAATATATATATATATATATATATATATATATATATATATATATATATATATATATATATATATAAGGAGAAATGAGGGTGTGAAGTACCTTCCAGCACCAACAACGACAATTTTTTGGTTTGCAAAGTCTGATAAAGGGTGACCTTGTGCCCTAACAGTTCCAAGTAATCCAGCCAATGCAACACCAGCAGTTCCCTGCAAAGAAGAACAAGTGGAGGAATCACCCATTCCATTCCATCATTCCATCAGGCAAAACAAACATGATTTTTTTTTTCGTTCCGGTGGAATGAACCATTCCATTCCTTCCTTGACTCCATCATACCAAACAATAACTTGATGTTTCAAATCAATGAGCATAAGCATTAGACAGATTCTAACCTGTATGTCATCATTGAACATGCAGATCTTCTTCCGGTATCTTTCAAGAGTTTCAAAAGCCCACTTGAATTGAAAGTCTTCAAACTAATTTAACATGGACAATCATAAAAGATTTCATATAATTTCAACATACATAAAAAACCAAACATTTGAAAGCTTTTAAAAAAATGAACCTGGACAATAGCCTTTGGCCAACGTGCATGAAGAGCTTCCATTAATTCATCCACTACCGATATATATTCATCCCCTTCTAATCTAGGTTGTCGTAGTCCTATATCTCTCCTTTGTGATCAAACCTTGCATCCAAAAAAATTTTAAAACTTTATATTCATAATAGCAACGCACTTACGTTTCCCCTTTTTATTTGCTATTCAAACTATTAGTTCACTGAAAAATAATAGAAACAGAATAAGATGGTAAGTTGGACGAGGGCATTTTCATAAAATCATACGTCTTTATCAAGTAGGAAAAATTGAGGTTTTGCTTCTGATCCTTCCATCCTTGCAGCCGCCTGATAGGCCACTTTAAGAACACCACGTTTTCGTTTGGTTCATAGAATATTATTTGAGGGGATGAATCCATTAAAAGGAATTGTAATTTCTCACATGTTTAGTTGACAAAAACTGGAATAGAATGGAATTCAATTTCATTCTTTTGCTTGGTTCATATATAAATGAAACTTTTTTTTTAATGTTTACTTACTGAAATATATATCAAAGGAAAGAAATGGGATTGAATTCCATCCATTTGGCAACCAAAAAGGTCTCATAATGGAATCTTATATTCCTAATCTGTCCAATTTCATTCACAAACCAAACACTCCATTAAACATCTTATAATTTCTTTTCACACGGGAGTGTCAAAGGGAATGTGTTTGATCAAGTAGTATAGCATATAAATTGAAGTTGTGATTTAAAAAAAAAAAGAAGCATACTCTTTGAGGATTGATACCAGCAGCAGCAACATACGTATCGAGCTTTCCAATAGGTATGGCCATTCCCTGAACCCCAAGATCACCAAGCCCAAGAATACGGCTGCCATCTGTAAGAACTACCATGTCTACCTGAAATTTTTACAATAATTTACTTATATCTAAATTGGTTTATGAATAAAAATAATTAGAATGAAAATGCTTGATGTAACAAGTTATGATAGTTTAGCACATTCTTTGTATACAGAGAGCATATTGTGAAAAAACTTTATGTTTTAATTAATAACATAATAAGAGCCAATACCTACAAAATTCACACAAAGGGTTTTTGATTAATTCACAGAATTTGTTACAAGTTTGAATTATACAGTATACAGCAAGTGGCTTACACATGGCGTGGGACCCACTAAAGAATGTGAACGGCTGTAAATGACCACAGGGTCATCGCTTGGAATTTCAGAATTGCCAGCTGGCGGTGGGAGAGGACCAAATGTATCAGAAAAGTCCAATTCAAGAGTATCTGATGTTTCATTGGGAGGGTTTTTTGGGAATTGGAAATAGTTCTTGGAGGATTTGAATGGCTTGTTTTCAATTAAAGCAGTTAATTGAGAAGAAACCATTGTGGAAATTGGAAAACAGAAAGGAGTGTTTTGTTTGCGTTTGTATTAGTATTACAGACTATGGATGGAAAGATACTAAGATTCGAGCTGATGAAAGGCTTCTACCAATGGCTTTAATTAGAAGGAAGTTCAAGTAAACAATTGGATTTTCAAAGAAATTTGAGAGAATGCTGATTTATGTGTGTGTTGGAATCACCAAGAAAGATTCATGGAAAGCATTAAATCTAAGAAAGAATACGACCTGTGAGGTTCAAGAAAACCCCATCCGTTTACCTTCAATCACCAAAGACCACCACTTCTTCATTCTTCTTCCTTCGATCTGTCCAAACCCCAAAGGTCCTCCGATTTCTACCGATGACGGAGTCTAAGAAGCCAAGGAAGGCTCACCGGGAACCAATAATTTCCTCCTCCTCCTCATGAATAGATCGATCATCCTGATCTACCAGCCGTTACTTGTCCTACTCCATCGGACTAGTTGAGTCCCCTCCCTACATGTAATCTGCTGGCGACAAGGAAGAATAGCCAAGGAGACCACCGGAGCACCTCCCCCCTAAGCTGTGGCAGACAAGAGAAGCGTCGCTGCTTCTCCCTTCTCTTTTTGTCAAATCGATCCCGCACCAGAGGTGCTTCCCCTTTCTCGATTGATTTCCATCATCGACCACCATGGCTGCTTGCGTTCCCATCTTCCTTTCTCGATAGATGAACCACGACCACCGGACCAAAACTCCCGCTACCTTCGTCATTCTAATTCCCCTTTTTCTTTTTATCTGTGGGGAATAAGAAACAAACGAGAATTAATATTTGGATTCTAATATTGAGACTTGAGAGTATAATACTTAATTAGGGTTTTTTCTGAAAAATTCAACATCGAGTGGGGAATAAGAAAACTATTGGCGAGTATTCTCAATAACAGCAGAGAGATGAAGAAGGTGAAATTACAGCAACGATGAAGTAGATGAATGGAAATCAGAAGCCCTTTTTCTTGATTGAGATGATGAAGTCAAGAGATGGAGATGAAATCGTAACCTTCGATCTTTGATTGAGAAGTTGCACAACAGTGTGAGGAGAATGAAAGATGTGTGAAAATGCTTAGGGCAGGGAGGGTAGCGGGCTTTTCTAATTTTTTGGCTTTTCTTTTCCCGCTTGTAACTAAGGAACGCGCGTTCATTAAAATTATAAAGCGACACATATAGAGGGCACGCATTTAAGGTACAGCGCCCTCCGTGTTTTTAATTTTTTTTCTTTTGACACTAATTTAAAGGCACGCAATAATGCGTGACCTAAATCCTTAAATTTTCTGAAGAGATGACACTCTTTTAATGTCACTCTCGTTTGCGTAACATAAATTAATGAGTGTCGTAATTTGCGCGTCGTAAAAGGCCTTTTTTCTAGTAGTGTAACAACCTTTGAATCACTTTGAGTCCTCTAGGGGAGGCTTGGAAGTTGATAGAGTGAGGATGAACCCTTGAGACACCAACAATATCCCAACTTCATTAGAATACTAGTTCTTATGTTAACTCTTAAGCTTGGAACAAAATACCCAAGTATATATTCCAAGAGAAAAAAACAAGTAACAATTTCTTCAAGAACTCAAAGCTAAAGAAGACATGGAGAGAGGATGAAGAAGCTCACGAATTTTTGGGCAAAAATGCAAGCCAAAAGGTGTGTGTAATACAAGTGAAAGTTTCATCCTTTTATAGCCATAAAGCATGGTATTTAACCATGAGGTATTTACACTTTTAAGACTATCATGCCCCTAAGTCATCAATCATGTCTCCTAGGGTGGTTACTTTCGCATTAAACAAATACAAAAGACATGCTCTCAAAAGAAGACAAATAGTTTAATTTTATAAACTCAAAGTTTATAAAATATAAAATTTTTCTTTAGGTAAAAGACAAAAGACTCAACTAGTCCAAAATATTGTACATGACTTATTAACTCATACATTATGAAATAATGTGTTACTTGTATTGTAAAATAATTATTTCCTTAAAATAAATATTTTCCCAATTTATTATAAGAGTTTATGAAGATTTATTCAAATCAATTTCTAATAAATAATCAATTGTATCAAGTTGTTGTTAGTGTGACCCTTAGGATCATATGTTATTTAGTAATATCATTTTAATATGACTTTTGAGCATACTAGATCTTTCAATCTTCCACTTGCGCAAGACTCACATCATGTTAATATAGACAGTGGTGAACGTCTAGCAACATTTCACTTTCCCCAACAACATATGACGTAGTGCCATTCCATCAACGCCCAATTCCCTAGAAGCCCCAAGGCTATAATTAGTGAGTAAGGTAAGTTTATCAGTTATCCCTTTGCTATGGACATCATGTTGAACATGAGATATGGATCGCAGTCAATCTCATGTAAGTGTTCAACTATACATCAGGCTTTAGACGTCTAACTCTCAACGAATAAGAGGAACAAATCTCATATTGACTACATAAGCCTCTTGCATAGTTTACATCATACCTGATGATAGCTTTTATAACTTCCTAATAAAAGAGCAACTTTTGACTACATCAAAGCATAATGTTCCCCTTAATCAAGTCCCATATACGTATCTCAGGTGTTAAGGATATACAAATATTACCTTTTATCAAGTATCATTCATGACAGGGATCCATGAAGTGACCTTGAACGGGTCACTCCAATGCTTATTCTTTAGTAAGTATCTATGAAATTGATTACAACGCTTTGTCAACCATCCTACTTCATATTAGTATTATTTCATTATTGCTCCCACAATAACAACTGAGTATGGAGTTTTAGAGTAAATAAATTTACTCAAGGATTAAACATGCTAATAAAGAACACAACAAATATTTAATGAAAAGATCATATGTCATATATATCATATTCATTACCATAGATGATGTTATATAATGTTCCAATATTCAATACTAATACATAGATTAAATCCAATCACTAGAATAGTGAAGTCCTATTCCTCGAGCATGTCCTTCAAATTTTTCTTGAGGAAGAGGCTTCGTGAAAGGGTCCGCCAAATTTTGATCGGTTGAGCTTTGCGAATACTAGTTTCACCTTCTTCAACTTTATACCATATGAAGTTGAATTTGTGGCTAATATGCCTGGTCTTCTTGTGTGCTCGGGGTAATTTTGCCAAAGCAATAGCACCCTCATTGTCACAGAAAAAGTCTAGGGGGTCCTGAATGGTAGGGACTACCCTTAGATCCCCAATGAATTTCTTCATCCAAGTAGCCTCATATGCATCTTCAGAAGCAGCAATGTATTCTGACTCTATAGTGGATTGTGCAACAACACTTTGCTTGGAGGTTTTCCAAGACACCGCACCCCCAATGATAATGAACACATATCCAGATTGTGATTTTAAATCATCTCGATCAGTTGTGAAGGAAGCATCAGTGTATCACTTTACACTTAAGCTATCTTCCACGCCTCCATAGACGAGAAACAAATCCTTAGTTCTTCGTAAGTACTTTAGGATGTTCTTCACATATTTCCAATGACTCTCCCCTGGATTTTGTTGGAACTTGCTTACTAAGCTCATAGCATAAGCAAGATCAAGTCTTGGACAATTCATGGCATACATGATGGATCCAATTACAGAAGCATATGGAATATCTTTCATCTTGTCTAGCTCAACCTTTGTGCTTGGACATTAAGATGAACTTATTATAGTGTCATGTGCCATGGGTACAAATCATCTCTTAGAGTTTTCCATATTGAACCGCTTCAATAGTTTCTTAATATATGTACCTTGGCTTAGACCTATTAATCGTTTTAATCAATCTCTATTGATTTTTATTCCAAGAATGTATTGTGACTCACCTAGATCCTTCATTGAGAAACACTTTCCAAGCCAAGCCTTTACACTTTTTAAAGTTGGAATGTGATTTCCCATGATCAATATGTCATCCACATATAGGACCAAGAATGTCACCGAGATCCCACTTGTTTTCATGTAAACACAAGATTCATCTTCATTTCTAATAAAACCACACTTTGTGCTTTCATTATCGAAACGATGATTCCAGTTATGATATGCTTGCTTTAACCCATAAATTCATCTCTTGAGCTTTCACACTTTATTATGATGCTTTTGGTCGACAAAACCTTCGGGCTGATCCATATAGACATCTTCTTCCAAGTGTCCATTCAGAAAAGCGGTTTTGACATCCATTTGCCATATCTCATAGTCATAATATGCAGCTATGGCAAATAGTATCCTAATTGATTTGATCATAGCTACTGGTGAAAAGGTTTCATCATAATCAACCCCATGAGATTGAGTGAATCCTTTGCAACCAATCTTGCTTTGAATGTGTGTAAGTTGCCATCCATGTCAATCTTCTTCTTGAAGACCCACTTACTTCCAACAGTCTTGCTATTGGGAGGAAGATCAACCAAGTCACAGACTTGATTTTCTCTTATGGATTGCATCTCAGCGTTCATGGCTTCAAGCCATTTGTCAGGTTTGGGATCTGACATTGCATATCGGTAGCTGACCGGCTCATCAACATTCATCATTACGAAACACTCTTCAATGAGAAATCCATATCTCTCATGTTTATGACGAATTCTACTAGATCTGTGAATGCCTTATCTTTCAGTAGGTTGAAGGACAATGATCTCTTTATCTTCAACAACCTCTTGCTCAATACTAGTGCCAACTAAAGATGCATCGGGTTGAGGTTCTTAATCTTCTTCAAGTTCCACACGCCTCCCCCTAGCCTCATATATTAGAAACTTACTTTCTAAGAATTCATCTTTTCGTGAAATAAAGATCTTATTTTCACTTGGGATGTCGAAGTAATATCCTAAGCAATCTTTAGGATATCCTACAAAGATGCATTTCGTAGATCTAGGCTCAGTTTTGTTGGAAGTATTTTTTCTAACATAGGCTTCGCATCCCCAAACTTTCATATAAGATAAGGATGAAGGTCTTCCATACCACATCTCATAAGGTGTTTTCTCTACCTTCTTAGTTGGTGCCATATTCAAGATACGGGCTGCGGTGAGTAAAGCATAACTCCAAAATGATAAAGGAAGGGTAATTCGACTCATCATGGATCGAACCATATAAAGTAAGGTCCGATTTCTCCTCTCATAAACACCATTAAGCTGTGGTGTTCTAGGTGGAGTGAGTTGTGAGATAATTCGATGACTCCTTAGATGGTCTTGGAACTCTTGGCTTAAGTGCTCGCCTCCTCTATCCGAACGAAGGATTTTGATTGTTTTGTCGAGTTGATTTTCAACTTCACTTTGAAACAATTTAAACTTTTCAAATGCTTCATGTTTATGTTTCATCAAATACACATAACTAAAATGACTGAAGTCATTAGTGAAGGTGATATACTATCTCTCACCATATCTTGACATTGTTTTGAAAGGTCCACATACATCGGTATGTATGATGCCTAATAAATACTTGCCCTTTCACTTGTTCCAAAGAAAGGGGATTTTGTCATCTTGCCACATAAACACGATTCACATATTTCAAATGAATCAATGTCATTTGCCCCCAAAAGTCCACTCTTTTGGAGTTGAGATATGTGCTTCCTATTTATATGACCAAGGCGACAATGCCATAGATATGTTTGGTTCAAATCTGGTTTGGGCCTTTTGGTGTTCACATGATAAAGGGACTTATTATTTGAGGTGTCATTTAGGTTTAATTCATAAATTCTATTTATTGGTCTAGCCTCAAAATAAAATATTCCTTTCAAGGAGTGAATGTTATCATCATCAAATTTGAAATCATTACCAGATTTTCTCAAACGCAAAACTAAAATGATATTTCTAGTAATAGCAGTAATTAAACACACATTGTCTAATGTCAAGTTCAGACCAGATGGTAAACATAAATCAAAATGTCTTAAAGCTTGGACCGTAACACGTGCTCCCTTCCCGACATGTAATACCATCTCATTTTCTTTCAAATCCTTACTCTTTCTGAACCCCTGCAACGAATTACAAATATGAGTTCCACAACCAGTATCTAATACCCAAGTGTTAGATGAAAAAGTAAATAAGCCCATTTCAATCATGGAAAAGGATATACCTGAAGGGCCTTCCCCGGCCTTCTTGTTTTTCAACTCTGCAAGGTACTTAGGACAATTCCTTTTCCAATGCCTGACAACTCCTCACTCAAAGCATGTGTCATCTTTGGCAACCTTTTCCTTCTTCTTGGGTGGTGGGTTTTGAGGAGCTTTCTTTCCTTTTCCCTTGCTAGCTTGTGGCTTTCCCTTGAAGTTCTTGCCTTCGTTCTTCTTGACTTTTCCTTCCATAATCATGAGCACTTTGAGAGTTTTACTTGGGATATCTTTTCTGCAGTTTTTACCATCCCGTGCAACTCAGAGATAGGTTTCTCCCACCCATTCATGTTATATTTCATGATGAAAACATTGTAAGACTTTGGCAAATAGTTCAAAATGATATCTATAGCCAAGTCTTGTGGGTATGGAGAGCCCAATCTCTCCAGTTGATCCATATAGCTTTTCATCATGAGAACATGTGTGCTCACTTTCCCATTCTCCTCCCATTTTTTGGCCTAAAGTGCTCTCAGAATGTCAAACCTTTCGGTTATAGCTTGTTTTCCAAACATCTCCTTGAGATGTTCAATCATGTCAAAGGCAGTGTAGTGTTCCAGATCCTGCTAAAGATCAGGAACCGTAGAGGCAAGCATAAGACTTGAAACATCAAGTGAATCATCTGTATGCTTTAGTCATGCATCATGTGCAACCTTTGGGAGAGCAGGTGGTTCATCAGGGGTTTGGTTTTCAAGGACATAGTCTTTCTTTCTTGTTTCAAAACAATTCTTAAATTTCTCTACCAGTCCAAAAAGTTGGAGTGGTTGAGCTTATATTTGTCAAGAATTGACCGAAGGTTCATTAGGTGATGTGTTACAGTAATTGGTGGATCCATCTGCAAAAGTTTAACAAAGTTTTCATTTAGTATTTAATTCTTTAAATAATAATACCCCTTTTGTTTCCTAAAACATTACTTATTTAAAGTCTAGGATCCAAGTTACAAAGCAAATAAATGGTTAGGTATCCTTTATCCCATTTACCCTATTTTAACAAGGTAAATAACTTGTATTAACTACACCATTCGTAATTCCTAGATTTATCAGACCCTTAACAATCCATTTGTTAATTTGACATGTTTTGTCTCATCTATGCCTTGGAATACTCTTGCTTAGATGACCTTTATCACAAGACGTTTCCAATCAAGTCATCCAATTAGAGAAACTTGTACAATTGGTCCATAACTTGGTTATAGAAATCACAAAAATACTTTGGCCATCTAATGATAATACTAATGGTTAGGTATCCTTTATCCCACTAGCATTATACAAGTAATGTGCAAATGTTTCTAAAATTGGATGTCATAGACTTGCATTTTGAAAAAAGGGATTTGTATGTTTTATTATTCTATTTAAAACATGTGATATCATGACAATTGCATGCATCCAATATGTCATGGTATCAATTTTTCTAAAAAATCACTTTTAAGGTTCTTATAAAAAACCCGGTTTTTATATTTTGGCTTGGTTCAATTTTACAATTAATAACTAGTATTAAGTTTGTGTTTGACCCATGTAGAACCTTTTAAATATTGTTTAATAAAATTTCCTTTCATTAAATAATACTATGGAGTTTGAATAAGTTATAAAAACATGATTTTTACACCAATAATTCAATATTTCAAAAGTTGCCGTAATTAACAATTTTATTGCTAAAATATGTTACATCTTATGTCCATCTTTTACCTTTTGAAATCCAAACTTCATGTGATGTTTATTTTTGTTAAAAAATAGTTCAAGTTTATGAAAAACTAAGTTATCAACCACACAAAATATTCACTTGAAAAATAAACAACACAAGCATGCATTTCACATAAACAAGCGTTAAACTATATAACACTTTTGTGAGCCAACACAAAAGTGTAAAGTCCTTCCTGAGGGACAAATTAAGGGACCAAATATTACAACTTTTTCTTCATGTGATCTTCAAGCTCCCACTTGCACTGACAACCAACTTTGTTGCAATTTTATAAAAACTTTATAAAAGTTATGAACGTTTATAAAATCTTTATAAAAACTGTGAGTCTCCATGGTTCTTCTGGAAATGGCCTCCATCTTCATCTTGTTACATTTTTCATAAAATAGATCTAGTCTAAAACTAATCTATTACATAAAAAATAAGAAGAATAAAAACTAGCTACTTTTATTACATACTTTATGAATAAAAAATATTACAAACCATTTTCAACCAAATGACACAAACAACAACACAAATGGTCCAATGCTTGTTTATGCACTCTAAAACACATATAAATATAAAACAACCTTTGTTTTTCAAAGACAACTTTAAGTGACAAAAATGCATGTAAGTTTTGTCACATAAAATAACAATAATAAAGCTGTCAAAGAAAATATGTATGAACTTGTTTTTATACAAAAACAAGTTATCCATATTCTCCAAAACCTAAGATTTCCATAAATCAAATATCTAACCAAACTTGCAAGGTGGTTCTGATACAAATTGTTGGGTTTTATTTAAAACTTCATTTCAATAACTACAAATAATGGCAAACAGAATATTTGAGTTTTATAAAATAACATAAACATTTTATCACCCACCAAGGATCATCTTGCAAGTATAAGAAACATTTAAAACACAACCATAAAAGGAATAAGTGGTAGCAACCTTTGAAGCACTTTGAGTCCTCTAGGGGAGGCTTGGAAGTTGATGGAGTGAGGATGAACCCTTGAGACACCAACAATATCCCAACTTGATTAGAATGCTAGTTCTTATGTTAACTCTTAAGCTTGGAACAAAATACCCAAGTATATATTCCAAGAGAGAAAAACAAGTAACAATTTCTTCAAGAACTCAAAGCTAAAGAAGAGATGGAGAGAGGATGAAGAAGCTCACGAATTTTTAGGCAAAAATGCAAGACAAAAGATGTGTGTAATACAAGTGAATGCTTCATCCTTTTATAGCCATAAAGCATGGTCTTTAACCATGAGGTATTTACACTTTTAAGACTACCATGCCCTTAAGTCATCAACCATGTCTCCTAGGGTGGTTACTTTTCCAGTAAACAAATACAAAAGCCATGCTCTCAAAAGAAGACAAATAGTTTAAATTTTATAAACTCAAAGTTTATAAAATATAAACTTTGTCTTTAGATAAAAGACAAAAGACTCAACTAGTCCAAAATGTTGTACATGACTTATTAACTCATACATTGTGAAATAATATATTATTTGTATTGTAACAAAAAAAATTCCTTAAAATAAATATTTTCCCAATTTATTATAAGAGTTTATGAATATTTATTAAAATCAATTTCAAATAAATAATCAATTGTATCAAGTTGTTGTTAGTGTGACCCTTAGGATTATATGTTATTTAGCAATATCATTTTAATATGACTCTTGAGCATACTAGATCTTTCACATATAACCTCTTCCTCAAAATCTCAAAGGTACCCTGCTACTCAGGACCCCATCAGAAATCCACACCCTTCTTCGTCAGGCGGGTCATAGGAATTACAATCTTTGAGAAATCCTGGATGAACCTCCGATAATAATCAATCAATCCTAGAAAACTAATAATCTCAAATGGGCACTTTGGGACCTCCCACTGCATCACTGCCTCAATCATGGACTGATCAACCAGAATTTTGTCCTGATTGACGAGGTGACCCAGAAACTGGACCTCTCGTAACTAGAACTCACACTTGGAGAACTTGGCATAAAGCCACTCCTATCTCAGTACTCCAAGTAGCTCTCTAAAGTGCTCCTCATGCTGCTCCCTGGTCTTGGAGTAGAACAAAATATTATCGATGAAAACAATAATTGACGTGTCGAACATTGGCCTACATACCCGGTTCATCAGATCCATGAATGTTGCAGGTGCATTGGTAAGACCAAACGGCATCACCACGAACTCGTAATGACCATAATGAGTCCGGAACATTGTATTCTCCATGTCCTCCTCCCAGATTCTCATCTGATGGTAACTCGACCTCAAATCACTCTTAGAGAATCAAGCTGCATCCTACAACTTATCGAAAAGGTCATCAATTCAATGGAGTGGGTAATGATTCTTCATTATTAGTTTATTCAACTCCCGGTAATCTATGAACATACGATACGACCCATGATTCTTCTCTACAAATAGAATTGATGCTCCCCGCGGTGAACTACTCGATCTGATAAACTGCTTGCCCAACAGCTCCAGAAGCTGAGAGGACAACTCCACCTACCTCATGGGAGACATACCGGGTAAATCCTCTGAAAATACATCTGTAAACTCCCTGACCACTGGCACATCTGAAACCGAAACTCTCCCATCCTCCTAAGCGTAAACCACATATGCGAGATAACCTAAACACCCATGTTGAAGATACTATCGATCCCTAGTAGCGGAACAAAAGGCAGAACCAACCATGGTACTCTCACCATAAATAGTAAGTTCTCCCATACTTGGAGTTCGAACTATCACCAACTGTCTCTCGAAGTCAATCATTGTGCCAAATCAGCTCAACCAGTCCATCCCCACAATCATGCATACATTCCCCATAGGGATGGGAATCAATTCAATCGGGTAAGACACCCCAAATATCTCTAAAGTAAAATACCGAAAACACTCAAAGCTGCAACCCCGTGTTTGTTGGCAATGGAGACTCGCAGCGGACACTCCAGCTTCCCAGCAGTCATGGCAAAATCTCTACTAAAGGATTGGGATACAAAATACCAACTCACACTAGAGTAAAAAAAAACACAAGAGCAAGCAAAGGACTTACTAAGAATCTACCTATCAGAGATAAAAGCATAACCATACATGAAATAACTGAACAAAAAATAAATGAATACATATCAATAAAAACGACAGGTGCCGCCCTGGCCTCCTCTACTATGAGCTAAAAATCACGGCCCTTAGCCTTCGGGGCCTCAACTCTCCCCTGGCATCCATCCGTAATCCTCAAAGTATCCGGTGTTGGAGTCTACACTGCTCTCGCAGCGAGCAAGGGACATTTGGCCTTCACATGGCCAACCTGATCACAGTGGTAGCAATTCCCAGTGCTCGGCAATGAGGCATGCTGACGATAATCCATAGAAAAATGGCCCTCCCTACCACATTTGTGGCATCCCGTTGATAATCGACATGTTCCTTATGCATCTTCTCGCACTTTACACAAGTGTGACACGCATGACCTCCAGATCGCGAATCGGCATGCTTAAACTGCTTTTGCTGCCAGTTGAGTCTGACTTGGAGCCTACCTCCTATCTCTCGTCTGGGTCTCAATCTCAATCTCAATGTCTCTTCTCCGAGCGAAGTACTGCAGCTCATAGAGAATTATACCTCTTGGTCGATACGAACTCACGGATATCCTTCTCGAGCAGGCTCATGTAATGGGACATCCGAACCTACTCCGAAGAGGCATACTCAGGGCATAAAATGGATCTCTATATAAACATCTTGGTGACCTATGTCACCCACTCTATCGTCTGCTTCAGCGACAAATACTCCTGGGCTAACTTCTCCCTCTCCACCAGTGGAACATACTGAGTACGGAACATCTCTACAGAACATCTATGTAAACTGCTCTCATGTCACTGCGACCTTTTATGTAGGAGAATAAGCACCGGTCACCAGCTTCCACCAGTCCTTCGCCCCCAAACGAAGGTTCAAGGTAAACTTGATCTTTTGGACCTCTAGGAATGAAAAAGTAAATAAACAACCCTCCACATCAGATATCCACCTCATGGAAACAATTGGGTCCTTAACCCGGACGAACTCCGAGGGCTCCGTGTTGTAGAAGTCCCAACAACAGTTGTAGTGGCTACGGCAGCATAACCTCTGAGATCGCCACCCTAATATCCATGTTCACCTAGGTGGTAATCATCTCGCGAATCTCATCATTAGAAAAACATGGCATGTTCGAGATGTCATTGTAACACCCGCAAATTAGGGCTAGTCAATTTGACTATTGTAAGCGTTAAAATTGACTTTTAATAGATTATTATTTAGGATAAATAATCTTAGCCAAAGTTATAGTATATGTAACGAGGATTTCGTACTTATAAATGCCCAAATCCCACTTCGAGTAAAGAAGTTACGATCATCCGAAGTTTCGCGTTCGAACCGTATGTCGTAAATAATGAATAGGAGATAGCTTGCTTTTTAGCCCAAGTGATCTAAACGAAAGTTGTAGTAGTCATTAAACCGAGAGCATGCACTTAGATAACGTCTAAATCTGACTTCGTAAGAGAAAGTTAGGATTTTTATAAGTTTCAGCGTAGCAGTATATGGCTCCGAAACTGAAGTAGCAATCACTTGATTGTTAGGAAAAGCAATCTAAACGAGAGTTGAAGAACTCATCCTCATGATTACAACGACATAAAGATAGTTGAGAAAACATATTGTATGAGAGAGTTATGAATTTTTAACGGACTTTAATAGTCTAGGCCTATTAAAAATATAGCTCTAAAAATAAAGTCAAAACCAGCCGACGGAGTCCAAATGAAAGTTGTAGATATCGTCGATAGCTACACGTGGATATAAAACTCATCGAAAACGGAGCTCGTATGAAGAATATATGAACTTTCATGGGAGCCTAAATTCTTCATGTGCACCCACGCGCAACGACAAAGTGCTTCACGCGCACTGCCACTCCACCCAGAATACGACAGGTGGCACCGCGTACAATCGACACGTCATCACTTCCAACCGAATGTGCAACGCGTAGGGGACCAGGTGCGTGACAAGCAATCCAAATTCAATTATAAATAGGATTTGAAATTCAGTTCATTCCCACACCCTTCAAATGGTTCTCTCTCAATTTCAAGTGCTTTCTCCCTTAAGTTTTTAGTCGGTGTAGCCCTATGGTGTCTGATAAATGGCAATAAGGAGCTATCGAGTTAGAGTTCTACTCGCTTAATTCCCAATTTTCATCAGTACACTCTGTAAGTTAAATTACACTTATTTTATTCGAGTGTACCTTTTAATTATAGTAATAGACGTTATTATGAACCTATAGTTAAGATTTATCAGACATTCCAAGTCATTATATTGATTGATCTACTTACGGGAACGATGTCAGTGGGATTTCCAAACAGTATACTTTCTATACCAAACTGACTTGATGTAGACATTGGGATTAGTGAGGAATCTAGACTATCATTAGTCGCCATGAATATTAAGCTAAGACTTAGTGACATTCATAACTCAATCATGTGATAAGAAAAGTCAAGGAGTTTGGTGGAGCGCTGCCGAATTCTATAGTCATTCACCTAAGTCAAGTTAGTGCATAGTTACCTTCGGCTTACACATATATATCATGTACTTAATTTGCTTGAATGTTATATGTACTTATTATTTGAGTTCATGATATCTGTGTTATATGAGATAACGATCTTTCCTAAAAAAATTATATATTTATTTTACCGTACTCATAATATATGGGGTAGGACGGATAGAAAGAGATAAGAAAAATGAGATAATAGTTATAGAATATAAGAAAATAGATAATGGTAAGAAACCATACCATAGATAATGGTAAGAAACCATACCAAAGGTAGAATAATGGAGAGAAATCATACCAAAGATATAATAGTGGTGAGAGACCATACCAGAGGTAGGGCAAGATACCAAGCCCAACAAAGACCAGTCATCAAGCAGAGTATTAATGACAACCACCGAACTATTCATGACCGTCCCGTGGAACAATGCCAGCAATGGATTTCGTGCCTAAACATGGGCAACGATGGATTTCGTGCCCAAACAGCGGCAACTATGGACTTAGTGCCTATTAGATAAACGCTGGCATTATGGACTTAATGTCTATTAGACAAGCATTGGCAGCTATGGACTTAGTGCCTATTATATAATAAAATGACAGCGATGGATTTCGTGTCTACTCCTTAGAACAAGCCTTTAGGAAGGAAGATAGAAAGCAACCTACTGGAAAGTATTATGGAGAAATCCATGAACTAGTACTGTCAGCATAAAAGATCATTAGGGTAGATCCTTAAGAATAAAGAAGATAATGGGGATAGGTAATTTGGTTAATTGTTTGATAATTAACTATCTTATTGTGGGTTGAAAACCCTATGTACTCTCCAGGTTTCCTAACATGACCCACTTAGTTTCTTTGTATCACATGTAACGATACGATAGTACTAATAGATAATGTATATATCTACTGAGAGATTCAAGGAGATGTAGATCGTTATTATACTGATACATTGTAAGTCTCCGTTTACGCTTACGTTTCTCGAATCAGTTATGACATCCGACATTTTGAAAAGATATCAAGGTCAAACATTTCTTCAGAAATGTTTAATGTTAAGATTATCTCACATTGAAATAATATTTTTGGGACCAATTCCACAACAAAAGAAATACTTTGTT